>NW_019416655.1:60005-259553 GCF_000390285.2 Anoplophora glabripennis
ATAAAAACGGACAAAAACTTTCGCAAGGAAAGAAATATGTATATAGAATTTTATCGCACCTATTTTGCCTTTATTAATTAATAAAATTAATTTGTGTTTTTAAATAATAAAATCATTTGACATACCCGATGTTACAACAACTGTTCAATATTTTATCCACCAATGTGTAAACACATTTGGGTCCGTTGTACACAGTTTCTACGAACTAACACAAATGTTGTCTTGTTTCACCATAACACAAATGCTTCACCATAAATTATCCATCAGCTCCGAGTACACGCAAACCATTTTTGACACTAACTACCCATTTTTGACACTAACTACTAAAACACCACAGATAACGTAAATATCGCAACGACGATTGCAAAATCCGAATTCAGTATTCGTAGTCGCTGAAGCCACGTGGCGAATGACGCTAGAGACTACAGTTGTCCAGCTATGTAGGGGTTGAATCTACTATAACTTCAATATTTTTTTTCTCGGAAACTATAAGGATTTTACAAATTTTTCTTTTACAATATTGATTCCATTTCTCATACTGATCTATTCCCAAATTGTTTTGGATAAGTTGTGAATCACCCTGTATATTTTATTTAAATTATATACATTCTCTTTTCGTTTTATTTATGCATGTTTGTAGACATTCAATTGCATTTTGAAGTAAAGAGGAACTATGTTTTATACGTATTTATACTACTTCGTTTATCTCTTAGATTTTATCATGGGTTATACTTTTATTTTAATACTGTTTGAACAATAATTTATTCGTTGTCGTCAGTGCCATCAATTTACATTTAACGTGCTTATAAAAACCGGCTTTAGAATAATGCGAGTCCCAAAAACTCTTCAGCATCTTGTAGGGGGATGTTTAAACTTTAATTTAGGTACCTGGCAACATCAAAAATAACAATTTTTAACCCGGAAATCGGCCATTGAAAATCGTCATTTTCGCATTTTTAGCAACTTAAATTGTTTATAACTTTAAAACTATCAATTTTAGAGGCATAGTGCATAGGAATTTTTTTGTTTATAATGTACCAAAACATCAAAATAAAAATTTTTCCAGAGTGAAAAAACAATTTTTACTTAAAAAAAAGTTTGTTTAAACAAATGGGCTCCAGATTTCCGGCGGCATCATATTGATTCATGTTAAGGAACATCTCACGAATCTAAATATGCAAAAAAATCGAGTCGGAAAATTTCTCCCACGAATGCGAGGTTTTCGCCTTGTCTATAATTCCTTAACCTAATTCTAAGAATTGACAGCTTAACAGCAGCATTAACGACAGCTTACAAATACGTACTTATTAGTTCTAAGATAAAAGATGGGAACTTTCAAGGTCAGATCTCAAGACGTACACACGCTTAAATTTGTAAACAACAGGACAAGTGGGACATACAGTGTGACTCATTTGTTCTTAAGCTACCCTGTAATCTTTACTTATTGTGTTATTTTAACCGGATGTAGAGCTTGATGAAGTGTGCTTTGTGAAGGAAAATGAGCGTGATCGCACAAAATCCAAGGCGTACTACGTCCGTTTTTAGGAGTAAAATTCTAACATTTCATGTTAGAGATCTTTTGAGAGAAAATATATTTACTCCACTGGATTCACAACCCCTCGCTATGCGGGGTATTTTATTTGAACAGGGCGAAATATCAAGTGAATGACTGTCATGCAATCAATGCAATAAAATAAAAAATATGCACACCCATCTGTTTTTAACCTACTTTGCAAAATTTATTGTGCGATTTTAACCGGATTTAATGTGATCTCACAAAATCCAAAGCGAACTCGAATATTTCGTATTAGGGATTTTTTGAGAAAAAATATATTTAAGGCACTGAATTCACAACACCACAAAACGGGCTAATACCAAATTTTATTAAAAATTTTAAATAATAACGGTTTTGTAGCCAAATAAAAAATTCATATTTTTCCTAATTTTCATGAATTTATTATTGATATCAAGTTGTCCATAAAGCAAAACAAAAACAAAAAAATTAATTTAATTAAACTCTATACTACAGCCACTCTAATACTAACCAGAAGATTATTATTAAAATTCTACGATGTCGATTATGTCTAGTTTTAAGTAAATTTGTTGAAACAGCCTTTCGTTGAAAACTTTATTAATATACTGTACACTACTCCAACTTACTTGTCTATCTGGGTGCCTAGTATTAAATTCTATTGCAGTATTTCTTGCCGAACGCATATTATCGCCAACAAGTCTATTTCCTCTTTTAATGGTATATTTTCCATGATTAAATACAAGATAAATTTTACTAAACACAAAATTGCCACTTTTGATAATTTTATAACTACCTAATTTTTTGTTTTGCTTCATAGACAACTTGATATCAACAATAAATTAATGAAAAAAAAAGTAAAAACTTGTGAATTTTTGATTTGGCTAGAAAATAGTTATTATTTAAAAATTTTTGATAAAATTTGGTGTTGACCCGTTTTGTGGGGTCGTGAATTCAGTACCGTAAATATTATTATATTATTATATTTTTTGCAAAAAATCCCTAGTATGAAATATTAGAGTTCGCTTTGGATTTTGTGGAATCACATTAAATCCGATTAAAATCGCACAATAAATAAAGATTTTGCAAGGTAGGTTAAAAACAAATAGGTGTCTATGTTTTATTTTATTGCATTCATTGCGTGCATGACAGTCATTCACTTGACATTTTGTCCTGTTCAAATAAATCACCCTGTATAGCGAAATCTCCTACCTCAAACTGATCCCAGACAATTTAATAGGGGTAAGCGAATCAAACGTAACAAGGTTATCTGTAGACATTAATGTATACGGAAGGGGAATTGGAAAACAAATATTAATTATGCCGGTTTGTTTGGTAAATAGATCCAGATATTCCCCAAGATACCTAAAATTGGATTATTAGAAGGGATACGGTATCAAAACAAACAAGCTATAGTACTGTGGTATTAAAATACGTTTGGCTAATCGTTAAAAATAAAGAACACTATGATTAAATAATAGGTAAAGGCATTTAGTAATAGAAGATTGTAACACGTTTGTGGAAACATGCGGAAAAAAATAAAATTTTGATTATTATTAGTTCACCCCAAGAGTATCTCAAAATTCAGGCAAGAAGCGTCATCTATCTCGCTAGTTCAAAATTTATAAAAATAGGAGCTCCACTCATTTGTTCTGAAAAGTTGGATTTAACAATAACGTGTGTATTTGTAAAGTTGTTTGTATTTGATCTTCAGCATATGTTTGTTTTAAAAAGTTGAAATTTAATCTAACTTGACAAAAATCTTAATATATTTTGGATATTAAAAATAGTTGAATTAACTCATGTAATTGTGATATGTAAGCATGTAAAAAAGATTTTATATATTTCTATATCTATTATGTTTAACTTTGACAGTTTTTAAAAAAGAAAAATCTTAAGAAATAATTTCAAAATCAAATAGTAGTAGTAAAAATGTATAATTATTGTATAGGTTAAATTTGACTTTACTAATTTAAAAAATTATATTATAATATAGCCTTGTAGGACCTAAGGAGGAGGTGAAAAATTTGACTTCGAAACCGGTAGTCTATTGTTTTTTAAAAAATAAAAGGATTGTGAGACATTGGACCTTTCTTCCTATTTCTAAAATAAGTTATAAGTTTACTTTTAGTTCATTTAGTAGGACAGAGCTATGCTGCACATACGTATATCGATATAAAAAAAAACATTCCGATTGAACCGTATTTTTGAGTGTCACATAATTCCCAGTCCGACCGCAAAAAGCATGTTTAATAAACAATATGCATAATCTATTACGCGAATTAAATAGATGATAATTCTTTATCGCAATCAAAATATTTATCCACTCAGAATAATTTGAAAATTATCTTTGATAAAGTACTTTGTATTGTGTAATTAATGACATAATGAGTATAATTTTTCGATATGTGTTTAACATTTGGCTGGGTAAATTTGAACGTCGAACAGAGAAATGTATAAAAATAATCGAATTCGGTAAGGTTGGATTTGATGAGTCAGGAATACACACGGAGATGAACTAAGGAAAATGTACTTTAGGTATTTATACAGTGTGTCTACTTAAGTTGGAACCATATGGAAAACTTTTTTATTATTGGTTTTATGAAAAAAAGTTATTCTTCATAAAAAGTTCTGCATGGTCTAAAATCTAAAATGCAACCTTCAGTTATCAAAATTTCCCAGTCATATACAAGGTATATCAGAAATTATGAATTTTGCTCAAGAGTAAAGTACCTTTATTTTTGACAATACATAAGAATGAAAAGTCATTTTGAAATAAAAGTTATTTTCAAATATGCAATTACAGCCATTTAGTATGAAGATTGAGGTTTTGGGATTATTTACGTTATTTTATAAATTATTTGCATTTATCTCTTATCTGTTAAAAATATGATAACCTTTCCATTTGTTAATGTTTATGAACAACCTTGCAATTTAATTATAATAATACAAATAATTTATAATGTAAAACGTAAATAATTACAAAACTTGCATCTTCATACTAAATGGCTGTAATTGCATATTTGAAAATAACTTAATTCAGAATAACTTTTCTTTATAACACTCTTCTGTATTGTCAAAAATAAGTGTACTCTTGAGCAAAATTCATTATTTCTGATATACGACGTATATAACTGGGAAATTTTGATAACTGAAGATTGCATTTTAGATTTTAGACTATGCAGAACTTTTTATGAAGAATAACTTTTTTTCATAAAACCAATAATAAAAAAGTTTTCCATATGGTTCCAACTTAAGTAGACACACTGTATATGAAATTTTAACATTATAAAAAAGTACAAAGTTTCATTTTCATAAAGTCAGGAAAACATCTAAATTATGTATTGGATTGGTTATAAGTTTTATAATAATAAATGTATTAAATTGTTGTATACCTACTCTGTATAAATTTTCGTAAATATGATTGTAGAAATGTAATTACAAGATAAGATTCTAATGTAATATAACAAATATTTAAGTATTAAAAATGATAACAAATCGCTCCCAAAACTGTCCAACTTATCATCTTATGTTAGTACCGATGCACTTGTATTACAGGAGAATTTTCACTATAACTCTTCCACCCTAAAAATAAAGCATCACCTGAAAGCTTGACTTTCTTTTCTTCTAATTCTATTTCCTCTCGTCGATTGACTTTACATGTGCAAAACAATTACAAACTATAAAACAGTTAGATACTTTCATGAAAAACTTTCCATTTCACACAAAGCGGTATCGCATAAAACATGTATCTATACTGACTATGCTCATCCAACTGGAAGAAGCATGATAGTCGATGGACAGCGGACTGTCAGAAATTTTCCGATCACAACCGATTTTGCCCGAGAAGTGACGATCTCAACATTCTCAACCTTTATAAGACGCGTTTTACACGCTAAAAACGGAGACATGATAATCATAATACATACAGCTGTTTTATACAGACTCGGAAATTGGTATTTATACAGCAAATTTTCCCCACTAGACAAATAAGGTTTGTGACACATAATAATATACAGGGTGTTAGAAATTTGACTGCCTTAATTTTAACAGATGACAGAATACATTAAAATAAACAAAAAAAAACTTTAATTGACATGAGTCCTAACTCAACCATTTCCGAGAAAAAAATTATCAAAGTCTCCAACTTGATGTACAAAAGTTCGATTAATTAAGAAATATTGACTAACTGCGTGCATAGCACCATAAAATACAATGTTTATCACTTTTTTGTACTTCTGTATGATTAATTCTAAAAAATAATTAGCGTTGTAAAATATTTAAAATTCGATAATATTCATATTGAGCAATGCGACAACGGCGCGGCGGATAACCCGAGGTACTCAACTGTCCTGTAATACGTAATTCAATATAACCTTTATTTCATAGATGCTGAAGATTGATAAAGCGCTTTCCGGTTAAACTCATTGAATAATTAGTGGTTTTTAAATAAAAGTTATATATTTGTTACAAAAGTTTTAATAGAAACAGTTTAATATGTCCATCTCTTTCAGTGCAGATGTGCAAAAAATATATAAACCTAACAGAAATCAATATTCTATACATGAAACCGATTACCAAGCAATATCCCCTTTTTACAGGACTGTAAAGCTCTAATGTTCCTTCTTGTTCAAACAAAACGTTATTTCCCGTTTAGTCTTATTATACCTAGATAATGTATCTTCTTTTTCACTTTGGATTATAAAATCGATATTTCATTTTACCTTTAAATTTCCATCGCCGTGATCTGTATCATACTGTACACGCGTTCACGTATATTTTATTATTATTGACCAGAATTGTGTCAGTACAATAAAAGGTTGTTTTTATGCCATGCACATTATGTTCTATGGGCATTATAATGACTTTCGAGTCCATAAATTTATTGCATTTTATATTAAGATCATTATTTCAGTGACCACGATAAAGCCGCTAGTTAAGAGTGTAATCTATTTGTTTTATAGTATGGGACATTAGCGTTTTGAGAGTGTTTATTTAACAGGAAGTTGTGACGCGGAAGAACTGAATGGACTTAATTGTACAGGGTATCAAGAGAATTGTGTAACAAATTTCCAGGGCTGGTAAATACTCGTCAAAACAAGAGAATGTTCCCACGAGTATACCCTCTAAAATACGTTATAAGGAAGCTAAGCCCCTTGGGAGGTACATTAAAAAATTGAATTTCATTTTGTTAAAGCTGTTCACAACATGTCTTAATGAAATTTTCCTACTCAATGTTAAATCGTATGTAATTCCTTGGTACAGAAATAAGATTCAAAAACGATTTGGAGATGGTAGATTAGGAGAGAAAGAGGGATGTTTTTCATCATAACTTGTAAACCATACACCAATTTTTAACAGAAGAAACATTGAAGACGCATAGAAAACAATAGGCTTTGAAGTTAGATCAATATCTACTTCATCGGGTATGCCCCAAGGGTCAAACTGGTGCCACTGTTTTTTATTTAATTTATAAATGATATTTTGATATTTACTCTTTGATCTATTAATGTTTCGAAATTGTATTATCATGTCAACAATTTTGAAGTTACTTTAAAGTAATCTTAATAAAAAATTAATGAATAGAATAAGCTCCCTGTAAGTACTAGCAAATTAACGTTTTATCTTTCTGTTGGAAAAAGTTACCGTTTACTTTCATTACAATAAATGTAAATGTTATTATTTTAAATAGGGTAGTGGAGTTCAAAGATTTAGGGGTTGTCTTCAGAAGCTTGGAAATAAAGTAGATTTTGATAATACTTACCTATTATATATCCAAACTTGATTATGCTTCAATGATTTGAAACTCTAACTATAGCTAATAAATATTGTAATGAATAAAAAAGTGTGCAACACATATTGGATGTATACATCGATAGTAAGACCTAGGATTCTTTATGGCGTTATGGTACGGTGGCAAAAAACACAACAGACCACAGCTAGGAAAAAACTGAATAGAATTCAGAGACTGGCCTGCTTAGGTATAACGGGGGCGATGGCATCAAACCCGACAGCTACACTGGAAGTCATGCTAAATCTACCACCGCTGCATATAGTGGCGCAAAGAGAAGTAAAGCTAGTAGGATATCGACTCAGGAATAACAACGACTGGAGGGGTAGTTCCTATGCCAGGATCATCTTTGTCGGAACCAATTCTTGGTATTGTATCTGACAGGATGATTTGAAGGTTCCACTTCCACAAGCCATTTGAGACTCGTATAGATGATCAAAGCAAATGGGACGAAAAGTATGATACCCTGGAAAGATGGAGCCTAGTATGGTTTACGGATGGCTCCAAAATGGCTGGAGGGACGGGTGCAGAAATATATGGACTCAGACCCAGATGGAGTGCAAGCTACAATCTGGGGGAGTTCCCNATCTTAATAAAAAATTAATGAATAGAATAAGCTCCCTGTAAGTACTAGCAAATTAACGTTTTATCTTTCTGTTGGAAAAAGTTACCGTTTACTTTCATTACAATAAATGTAAATGTTATTATTTTAAATAGGGTAGTGGAGTTCAAAGATTTAGGGGTTGTCTTCAGAAGCTTGGAAATAAAGTAGATTTTGATTATACTTAAATTTACCTATTATATATCCAAACTTGATTATGCTTCAATGATTTGAAACTCTAACTATAGCTAATAAATATTGTAATGAAGACGAAAGTGTGCAACACATACTGGATATATACATCGATAGTAAGACCTAGGATTCTTTATGGCGTTGTGGTACGGTGGCAAAAAACACAGCAGACCACAGCTAGGAAAAAACTGAATAGAATTCAGAGACTGGCCTGCTTAGGTATAACGGGGGCGATGGCATCGAACCCGACAGCTACACTAGAAGTCATGATAAATCTATCACCGCTGCATATAGTGGCGCAAAGAGAAGTAAAGCTAGTAGGATATCGACTCAGGAATAACAACGACTGGAATGGTAGTTCCTATTCCAGGATCATCTTTGTCGGAACCAATTCTTGGTATTGTATCTGACAGGATGGTTTCAAGGTTCCAATTCCACAAGCCATTTGAGACCCGTATAGATGATCAAAGCAAATGGGAGGAAAAGTATGATACCCTGGAAAGATGGAGCCTAGTATGGTTTACGGATGGCTCCAAAATGGCTAGAGGGACGGGTGCAGAAATATATGGACTCAGACCCAGATGGAGTGCAAGCTACAATCTGGGGGGGGGGGTTCCTACAGTATCCCAAGTAGAAATTTTCGAGAATGTAGGTAGAGGTTATAAACGTAAACTCATATATATATTCTCTGATAGTCAAGCTGCAATGAAAGTTTTAGGCGCACTGAACTGGCCACCAATAATACAGTTAAATGGGGTGTTGGGTGCCAGGACATATTTGTGGACACGAAAAAGCGTATGAACTTGCTAGGAAGGGATCCGAGACAGAGTTCATTAATCCGAAGCCCTTCTGTGGTACACCTCCCAGTGTGGTCAGGCGGGCTCTGGGCAAATGGACCGAGACAGATCATAGGAAATACTGGACTTCAACGCCAAGACATAGCCGTTCTAAGGAGCTCATGTAGTATCTTTTGAAGGAAAGAGCAAACGATTTACTGAGCTTGACTAAAATCCGGCTCAGGAGAGTGACGGGTCTCATAACGGCACACTGTCACTTTAGGAAACATATACATAAGCTAAAGCTTGTAAACAGTTCGGTCTGCCGAGGATGTGACTCGGCGGATGAAACTTCTCTTCATATCCTAGGCGAGTGCCCGGGATTTGCATGTAGTAGAATGACGTTCCTGGGGAGACCCTATTTGGAACCCAAGGAACTGAGAGAGAAGTGTCAGCAAGGAAGCTTTTGGATTTTGTTAAAAGGACAAAACTATTTGCTAAGTAGGGCTAGTAGTCGGATGCACAATAGGCCTAATTAGATCGCGGTACCATGGGACTTATCAGGACTAACCACTAGGAAAGGAAGAAGAAGAAAAAGAAGAAGTGTGCAACAACATTACTTAAAATATCTGATCTTTAAATTAAATAGGATAAAGTGTCCTAATAATGTCTGGGTTTAAAAAGTATATCTATTTGTGTTTTCAATTAAAAAAATAAAAACAAAGAATAAAATTTTCAATTCTTCATCATTAACTTCAAAAGGAAAAAAGGTAGGTAAAATTTCTCTTCAACAAACATCAAATTCTAAATAATTAAAAAATACAACCTTTTGTATCCTATATTTGGACATTAAATATTAATTAATACATTTGTCTGCTGATTTCACTCCATTTCCAAAGCTTTCCATTACATTTTCTACTTCATAATTGTCGGAGTGGCATAACGACCGTCTCCAGGAAAAATAAAAGTGTGAACGTCCTCTCCCCAGGCCCTTGCTAATGCCATAACGCCATTCCCTCACATACGGAAGTGCCTCCCTGACCCGGAAAAGGGCTAACCACCGGCGAAGACATTTTAATTCGTTCCCATCATGCAGATGAGGCAGTAATAAGAGTTTTCAGTTATTGCGCTGAAATATGCCCGCCTTGCATTTGTTCTAATGAATTTTGCATTCTCCCAACTCCGGAAGTATTGCCGCAAAATATGTCCCGGGATTTTATTGCGTTCTAGATATTGGAGAAGTGCTTTTCATTTGATGGACCGGTACGCTTTTTGTAATAAAGTAATTATTTACATTGATCATAACAACTAAGCTGAAGGATTCGCATCTTTTCAATAACACTAACGAATTAATAGTTGTGATATATTTTGTCTACTATACCGGGTGAATTGGTACCGAAGTAAAAAGTAAAATTAGACCAATTCGGTTAGAATTGATCTCTTGTTTGAAAAAATCGGAAATAATTTCCCAAAGTTACAAATTTGAAGGTAGCGCTATTTACATTGATGACTTAACTCCAGAATATTTAGAAGAGAAAAAACTTCTTACGAAGCACTTGGTTCATGCAAGAAAAAAGAATATACCTGCTAAAATTCGCAACTACAAGATTATTGTTAACGGAGAAGAGTATTAATATCAGGATCTGAAACAGACTTCGCTAAGCGAGAATGAGGATGATGAAATAGATATTAGCAAGTTTTCACCTCTTCCTCATAGAGGTACTTTAAGTGCCCCGTCGAGACCAACTACTGCTGTAGAAGAGCCTGTATTTGCAGAATTACATGATAATCTAACGAAGGAAGAGGAAATTAAGAGGGCCCTAAACGAGTCGCTAATTAAAGTCAAAAGACCAACTCCTATTCCAAGTGGATATCGTACTACTAAAAAAAGTTCGTTTGGTAGTAACATCGGTCTTCAGGAAGGATCGCTGTTTCCATTAATAAGAAATCATAGTTCTAGATATTATATATTTGTACTTTTATCCTTATAGCACCTTGTTCATATTATTGTAAGTCTTCCTCTTGTGTTTTACATTCCATGGCCTACCTTGTGTGTTTTATTTCTCGTGAACGGCCCCGCGATCAAGAAGAGTATCCCTGTTGAGTCCATTTCCTTATTCTTATTATTGGACAATTAATATGAATCCATATCTAAGGGACTTTAAAATTCAAACAGTTGAAACTTATGAATTGGATTCTGTTCTTGAACTAGAGCCTGTCTGTACACAGTGAAAATTCGAATTTTACAGTTTTTATTAAGAAACAGCCGAAATGATCAAGATTATGTAGTTATAATGGGAGATATAATGATTGATATTTTAACAGATAAAGATTTCACTAATGAATACTTAAAAATATTATGTCTGAGAACTCATATATTTCCATCATAAATAAAATCACTAGGATAAATGATCAAGGTGGCAGTTGTCTAGACCATGACTTTGTAAAAGCTAAAACAGAGCTTGATTATATAATACCATTAGTTGTGTGGATCAAAGATTTTGCATATTTTACAACGGCACTGCAGATTATTTTCCCAGAACATAATAGTACGAAGACACCAAATATGCAACCATTTTTCAAAAAAATCCTGAATATTGATTAACTGAAACAATCGTTTATGGATGTAAGCTGGGAAGAATTATATGAACAAGAAAGTTTAGAATCGGCAACGTAAAAGTTTTAGAACAAAAAAATCAGAATTGCACAATAAAAATCAAGATAAACAGTAGAAGCAGAAAAAGAAAAGAATGGATTACAGAAGGGTTAGTACACAGGAAAAATGGATTAAGAAAAAAATTATTGGAAGATCCAGGAAATATAAACCTAAAACATGAATATGCAGACTATAATAGGAACAAAGCAACAATGGTAATTAAAATTAGTAAATCAAATTTTTATAGAAAACAAATAGAGGATAATCCAGGAGACCCAAAGCATCTCTGTAAAGTAGTTAATCAAGCAACAACGGATAAAATACACAACAACAATAAGATAACAAGAATTAAGAAAAATAATAATGAAATAATAGATGGCGACATAGAAATAGCTGAAGAATTTAATAATTATTTCACACAAATAGGAAAAAAAATGGCGAAAACTGTTACTAATACAAAAAAGGCTAAGATGAAGACTAAAAGTAATACGTACAAAAAAGCTATGTTCAAGTTTCCAACGAATGCAATTGAAGTAAAATCAATTATTAACTCTTTAAAGAATGAGAAACTCCAGGTCTCGACGGAATAACAGCTACTCAATGAGATTCAAAGTGAAATTATAAATCCGCTTGCGTATATAATAAATAAAATAATTCAAACAGGTGAATGTCCGTCACATTTCAAAATATCTATAGTAAAACCAATCTTTGAAAAAGGCGATCCCATGAGCTTGGAAAACTATAGACCAATCTCAATTATTTCAAACCTAGCAAAAGTGTTTGAGAAATTAATAAAAAACCGAGTAACTAAATAAAAATGCACTATTGTCTGAAAATCAATTCGATTTCAAAGAAGGGAAATGTACTCAAAATGTAATTAGCATTTTGACTGAAAAAATATACAGTACGCGCCTAAAGTATGGAATAAAGTCAGTAAAACGAAATAAATTATTTTTGGGAAAAATCGTCGAACAGGTCGATTTTTAATTTAAAAAATACATATTTTTGCATAAAAGGCGATTTTCAACCGTCATTTGTTTTCGAGTAATAACGTCATCGACATTTTTTTTAAATAGCAACCCCCTATTTTTTTTCTTGATTCTGAAAGATCGTTTCATTGTCGATCCGACAGTATTAAAATGTTGCCATCTTACATAGGAAAGTTTTCGAGTAAATGACGATTGAATGTTAGAAAACCCAAATCAATTAAAATAAAGCAAAAACGTTATCAAATTTAGTTTTTCGAAATGCCTGAAGTTTTTTATGGATCACGTAGGTGTAAATCTTTACAAAGTGTCACTGTCATACCGACTTTCTAAGTATTGTAAGCGATATAAAAATTATTGTTGAATTTAAAGTATTATGGCACATTTAACTGTCACACAAAGAATTGAAATTTTAATTCTTATCGGATGCGGGGATAAGACTAGAACGCAGCAGGAAGTTTGCGATTTATTTAATGAAAAACATCCAGATCGCCGTATCAGCCAATCAACAGTCAGTAAGATAGAATCTAAATTTAGAGAAACTGGCAATGTTGTAGATATTCCAAAACCTGGACGTCCAAGCGTTAGTGAAGATCACAAACAGAACATTTTGATAAGTATGGTAGATAATCCTCATAATACTTCACGATTGGTTGCATTAAACAATGAAATTAGTCAGACCACAGTGCTACGTATCCTGAGGCAGGAAAAATATCATCCCTACAAAATTCAACTTGTGCAGGAACTCAATGAAGACGATCCCGACCGCCGCTTACACTTTTGTGAAATTATGATGGATTTATGTCAAGTAAATAGAGATTTACACCGGCAAATACTTTTTTCAGACGAGGCCACGTTTTGTCTCAATGGTACAGTGAACCGTCAAACTTGCAGGTATTGGAGTCGGGAAAATCCTCATTGGATGGCAGAGACACATACCCAACACCCACAGAAATTAAATGTGTGGGCTGGAATAGTTGACAACAGAATAGTAGGGCCTTTCTTCTTTGAAAGAACCCTTACAGGAGAAAGATATTTAGAGAACGATAATGACCCTGATATTCCTGATGACACCATATGGTTTCAGCAAGACGGTGCACCTCCGCACTTTGCGCGCCCTGTTCGAAATTTTCTGGACAATTGTTTTCCTGGGAGGTGGATCGGCAGACGAGGACCGATAGAATAGCCCACGAGATCCCCAGATCTTGCACCCCTGGACTATTTCTTATGAGGCTACTTAAAGTCCAAAGTGTACTTTAATAGACCACATAATTTAGAAGAACTCCAAAATTGTATTATAGATGAAATACACAGAGTTACCCCAGAAATAATTCATAATGTGCAAGAAGAATTTCTACACAGACTTGCGTATTGTCAAGAAGTCGGTGGGTGGCAATTCGAACACTTAATTTAGGTAGAAAACTTAATGAATTGTATTTGCTTGACATAGGAATTGTTATTTTTTTAATGAATAAAATTTACGTTTTCTAACATTCAATCGTCATTTACTCGAAAACTTTCCTATATTTTTCCCACGGCGGTCTGGATGTTTTTCACTAAATAAATCGTAATCCTCCTGCTGCGTTCTAGTTTTATCCCCGCATCCGATAAGAATTAAAATTTCAATTCTTTGTGTGACAATTAAATATGCCATACTTAAAATTCAACAATAATTTTTATATCGCTTACAATACTTAGAAAGTCGGTATGACAGTGACACTTTGTAAAAATTTACACCTACGTGATCCATAAAAAACTTCAGGCATTTCGAAAAACTAAATTTGATAACATTTTTGCTTTATTTTAATTGATTTGGGTTTTCTAACATCCAATCGTCATTTACTCGAAAACTTTCCTATGTAAGATGGCAACATTTTAATACTGTCGGATCGACAATGAAACGATCTTTCAGAATCAAGAAGAAATCCAAAAATAGGGGGTTGCTATTTAAAAAAAATGTCGATGACGTCATTACTCGAAAACAAATGACGGTTGAAAATCGCCTTTTATGCTAAAATATGTATTTTTAAATTAAACATCGACCTGTTCGAGGATTTTTCCCAAAAAAAATTGTTTCGTTTTTACTGAATTTATTCCATACTTTAGGCGCGTACTGTATAACTCACTTGATAGAAGGGCAAAAGGTCTATGTATATTTGTTGATATACAGAAGGCATTCGACACTGTATCTCATAACTTGTTATTGCAAAAACTGGACAATATCGGAATTAGAGGATTAAAATAAAAGACATACGGGGCTGCGAATACCAAACTGAATCACCCGGTATACAACTATTTGATAAAACCTATACTAAAGTGGAGGAGAATCCACATAAATAGTCAAATAATTAAAATGTTGAGTGTTTTGTGTAACAATCTATACAGTGTGTTTTGCTGTAAAAAATTGTTGGTTTGAACTATTTATACTTATTCGGTTCCAAATGTAATAAAGGAATTTCATAAGAGAGTGGATATTAAACTTCATGCTAGTAATAAACTTCAGGACACAGTTTTATGAAAATGCGATTTTGTAATTATAAACGGGTTGCTAAATATTGATATCAGACATTCTGCGACTTCACTCCACGCTTCAGAGGCATAACATATTTTATCTTCATTTTAAATTCACGATTGATGGTGAAGAACTGAAGTAGTTACTCAGTTTTATTTTAACTTATACTTAAAATGCAAAGTTATGTTGATTACATAATATATTTCTTTTAAGCTCATGAAAAATGTACTGGAATGCTTAAGAAAGATTTACTTAGACTACGTAATAGTATTTAGATATGCGAAATGCATAGGGGATAATTTACAATTTAAGCAGTATTACTGCAATCGATCCTGAATACATTGATTCTTATTCCATCTCTCGTATGAGATTTTATTTTGGGCAAGAATACCTATATAAATAAATTTATGTATTATAGCATTATTTTTAATTTTTTTCTTGTTCATCTAAGCTATTAGAAAATATTCAATTCAATTCAATTCTATTCTATTCTTCTTGGGGTCAGTCACCTTCATCTGATAACATTTTTTCTACTCAAAGAAAAACCATTCGTATAATCTCGGGATTAAAATTCGGAAATGACTGCAGAGCACAGTTTAAGAAACTTGATATTTTAATTTTTATTTACATTACTATGTAATACATACTACCGTGTCTTTTACACGTAATGGCACATCATATTTGGGCAGCCAGTATTATTTAAGAGAAAAATAAAAAAACTTTCAATTAACCAACGCATTCTATACTACGCAAGAATTTTTAAAAAGTGATCTCCCCTAATATTACTAACTTAGACGTAGACTTTGCACATTTGAGTTGTATTATTTCCATTTTTTTTTTGTATCATATTTTATTTTAATCCTATTTTAACATGTATTATTTACTGTTTGCTTCGTTTTGTTGTCTTCTTACAAACGGTTTATTTTAACATTTGACAATCATTTATTGCTTGTAGGTATTTATATTATTATCTTATTACCTTTATTTTTGTTCTTTATGTTCTACACTAATTTTGTGTGACAATTGGTGTACGTGTGTTGTATGTTTTACTATTTTATTTTTCTTAATGATTTTATACCATTATTGTAAATCTTTTTGACATGTGTAAATACTTTTTGTGAATGTAACACTAATAATTTGGACTGTCAAAGAGAGCCGCAATTAAATGGCGTGCCAAGCGGGACAACCAAGACATACGCGAGCCGCTGCCTCACAATGTTTTTCACGTTCACGTCACGAAAGTATGCTGTTGCCTTTGTTATCGTGCGGATGCTGCGTTATTAATTCCTACCCGTCGGTGTTTATGGTGGTGTATTGGAAACAATTTAATTTGTTGTTTTTTTAATAAATAAAAATAAATTACGCTTAACATGATGCGTACGCCTATGTCCCGCGGCTCAATTCTGACAGCCTTACTAATAATAAATATCTATATATCTATTCTTGCCCACAATAAAAACTACTTTTAATATTAGCACCAAAAAAAATCCTTTCAAAGAAATAAATATTATCATGAACATGAGGCATATGGAGACAGTTAACGTTCCAAATAAATATTTCTTGTGCGTTTTGGCCAACCGAACTTTTTATCAACAGAATCCCCGGTTCAATTGCTAAATGGAGTGCAACTGGCGTTACGAACAATTTGCTTTGGGAATTGAATAGATTTTGTAGAAATTCCGACGCGATAATGCGAACAGAGGGCGGTTTAATTTGACGATGGGACGAAAGATAGCGGCTTTTTACGAGAGGTTAGAGGAAGGACCATATCCTTGATCTAATTCGTGACCCGGAAGCGGGCCACTTATCATCATAATACACGTGTATAAAATCGTACCCGGTGTCTCCACGATTCTATAACAGGTCGTTAACTCAATAATTTTCAAGTATACGGGTGTTATATTCTACTGGCAAAATTCTACAGGTGATTTTCTGAATAAAAATTATAAAAAAAAGTTCGTACATTTGTATTGTTTTTTATATATAGAGTGACACAGTTTTATTCTACAAAGTAGTCCACTGGTATAGTAAAGTAAAATAGCTCTGTTATTATTAGAGATTCAAAAATATGTTCAAAATATTCTTAAGGTCGTCCGTATGAATCTTCCGGTAAGAAAAGGCTGATTCCGGGGTTAATTTATAGAAAAAAAGAGTTTATATCCTAAGCACCTACTTTCAAATTACAGAGTGCTAAATTTCAGAAATGAAAATGGTTTTTGCCCAGAAAACTGAAAAATATGGTTTATTGAACTTTGATACACTGTAGTAGTTTTTCGAATTTGTGACTTATTAAAAATCTCTATTTGCGTAGGTAAGGGTATGTAAAAGTGTATTTATTAAGCAAAAAATTGTAAGCCACTGATTTTTTTCAAATTCTGAAGTTTCATTAAAAAAACGAAAATTTTTGCTCTCTTAAAATTTTACTCTAACAAATTGCAAAGCTAAGCTACAAATAAGCCATGAAATTAAAATTCTTAACCATGAAGAAAACCGTCAGCCTAATTAATGTTTTGACGTCAAATGTCGAAAATATCCAACACGAACGTTAACATAGGCCTCTACTCTTCTTCTCATCGACTGACGGGCACGTCGAAGGATACCGACAGTACCGTATAGACAGGGTGTTTTAGTATGTAGTGTCATAAAAAATTAATAACATTTTGTCCTAAGGAACTATCGTGTTTTGTTTTTGAGATACACGACGTCAAAGATTATTTAAAAAATCATATTGTAACCATATATTTTCCAAAAATGTAATGCAGCAAAATTTGATGGATGTAAGTTTTTGGAGGAAATGGCGTTGAGTAAAATTGTGAAAACATGGTCTTTATGCCTCGTGAATCAACTTGGAAACAAGAGAATAACTAAACAATGAAAAACTATATTACTCTGCATCGCATTTACAGACCTACTTTCATATGAATATGGATTAATATTTTGTCCAATATTTCACATTTCACCCTGTATTACACTTTCAAAATTGGCATTTGGGCAAAAGCAACCAATTCTTTGTACCTAAAATCATGTCGGGCCTAATACCTAACACACACTAACAGTACTGTTGGATTAAGATCGGGTGACTCAGCAAGTACCTTCAATGAAAACTTTTAACAATAAAACTATATTTGTTTTACCCCTTCCTTTCCATTCAGTTCTGGCATTTCCTCGTGTACTTTATAAAGCGTGTAACAAAGACAAAGGATTAGAAATCCTTCGTTGCCAAATATTTACAGAAATGGATACCATATAAGCCTCTATAAACAATTCAGAATTCCCATTAACCAAAACGAAGATATATAAACACTGAAATGTACAATAATGATAAACATATCAATTTTGGAAAACATCTGCCGCGGCAGAGATACATAAAAACCTTGGAGGAACAAGCTTTATGTATGACACGTAGATACTCTCCCTTTCTTTCAGGGTCTACTGAAGTATACAGTGTGGACGACTAAAAATCAGGACACCCTCTAAAATTTTTTTATATAATGGCCTCTTGGATGTGTCTGATGAACCAATTACAATGCTTCAGTTGGCATTCCATGGTTTGCTGAGTTTTAAAGAAATTAAAATCATTTTTACTATAAATTTGGCAATGTAGCCTTAACCAGCTTCACTTTAAACATTTTAGACTTAAACTTTTACATTTATGAAATTTTTGTTCGAATTTAAAAATCTAGTAATCTTTGCAAATGCCTGATTATGAAATATATAAATGATTTTTATAATTTTAAGATTCTAAACTTTTCACAATTTTAGGTTCAGATGCACAGATACATAACTGTGAGTGGGCAGGCTTCTCTAACCCAATAACCATCGCATATCCCGAGTTATGAGGTTACGTTATATTATAGGGTTATGGTGCAATGAGTTTGAAATGTCTAAGAACTGCATTCTTGAGGAGTTGATGTTAAGATCAAAACACTAACTGATCCCTGAATCAGATTCAGGAGTCAAAGAACCATGAGATACACTGGTCCCGATTCAATCCATTTTATTTGTGGAACTGTATTATTGCCATCACCAGTGTCAGTAATGGGCTTAATATTTATCTTCAGGCCTTTCCAATGCATTCTAGATTTTAAAACTGAAACAAAAACTTAAAAAAAATTATTCTGTGTTATTATTTGATGAGAAATGAGATTTAGGGGTTTTAAGTGATGATGCTTCCTAGAAAGTTTTTAATAAAAATATCCCAAATGATTGGATTGCCAGCTGAATCATAATAGTTTCCACCAATATACAGGGTGATTCATTAGCAATGGGAAAGTCGAAAGCTGAAGATACTACACGTGAAATGGTGACCATTGGCACAAACATGCTTTATTCGAAAGTTGATAGTTTCGGAAATACAGGGTGTTGAAAGTTAAAATTTTAAATCGTTTTTTTGCGATTATTCTGAAAATATGTAGGTTAGGAACTTGAAAATTTGTGAAACTATATTTTTTAGGCGACGAATAAAATGCGTGTTGTAATTTCAGCATTGCTCGTAGAGGGCGCCACTTACGACCAATTTTACCGAAAATTTAGTTAATAACTTTTTACCCTGTATGTCTAACATAAAACTTGATTCAAAACCAGAAAGAGAAATAATTTTTCCATTAATTGTGTATTCTTGTTTCAATTCGGTATCTCGATCCGTTTTCGAGAAAAATCGATTTAACGAACACTATGTTCTGATAATATGAGAAATTAAAAGCGAAAGAAACCAAGTGCTTCTTCGTGTTATTACAACAATTAACAATAAAACAAATGAAATTCGTAATAATGATTTAAAGTCAGTGTTCGAAAAATCCACCGTTGACATTTACACACTTTACACAACGTTTTCTGAGAGATCTTCGAGTTTGAAACAACATATTAGGATTGCGTTTGACTTCGTTGGCAGCGATTTGTATTCTTTGCCACAACTCTTCACACGAACCAATAGATTCCTCCAAATAGAAAAATGAAGAGGATTTAAGTCCGGACTTCTGGGTGGCCAAGTAAAAATGCTTCCATGGCTTGAAGAAGTTCCACTTTATTTAAGAAGAGACCGCATTTTTCTTGGCCAGTGCGTGCATATTAAGCTGCAGTTTTTCCAAATCGCTGGATTGGCCATGTAATCATTTTTGCTTGGCCATCCAGAAGTTCGGACTTCAATCCTCTTGATTTTTCTATTTGGTCTCGAATGAAAGATATATTTTACAAAGAATCTATTGGCTCGTGTGAAGAGTTGTGGCAAAGAATACAAATCGCTGCCAACGAAGTCAGACGCAATCCCAATATGTTGTTTCAAACTCGAAGATCTCTCAGAACAATTACTTTAAATCATAATTACGTATTTTATTTGTTTTATTGTGAATTGTTGTAATAACACCAAGAAACAATTGATTTGTTTCGCTTGTAATTTCTGATATCAAAACATAGTGTTCGTTAAGTCGATTTTTCTCGAAAACGGATCGAGATAGCGAAATGAAACAAGAGTACATAATTAATGGAAAAATGGTAGCTCTTTCAGGTTTTGAATCAAGTTTCATGTTAAATATATACTGGGTAAAAAGTTATTAACTAAATTTTCTGTAAAATTTGTCGTAAGTGGCGCCCTCAATGAGCAATGCTGAAATTAAAACACGCATCTTATTCACCGACTAAAAAAATATAGTTTCACAAAATTTCAAGTTCCTAACCTACATATTTTCAGAATAATCGCAAAAAAACGATTTAAAATTTTAACTCTCAACACCCTGTATTTCCAAAACTATTAACTTTCGGATAAGGTATGTTTGCGCCAATCGTCACCATTTCATGTGTAGTATCTTCAGCTTTCGACTTTCCCATTGTTAATAAATCACCCTGTATCTAGAAGATTGTTACTACATGCAAAAATAATCGAAAGAAATTTAATGTAGTGTCCATTCCATATTCTTAGTGAGCTACACTGTATACGTGAACGTTTGGATGTCTGGAACAATGGTTTGTTGAAATAGATCTGCCATGCCGCAAAAGATGTTGAGTTGATTGTTACAAGAAATTCCTTAATTCCGAAAAATCGAAATTGGCGTCAATTTTAGGGAGCGTCATTCAAGAAGATCGAAGCTGTCGCAAACAGTAAGAAGAGTAATGGTAACGATTCACTAGAACTAGTTCTAGAATATTTGATAAATTGTGAAACGCTATAAAGAAACCAGGGTCTTTTGGACCTTGGTAGAAATTGACTTTTATAAAATTGGAAATACTATGCAAATTAGTTAGAAAACTGCAACACGGTAATGTATACAGAACCGGCCATTTAATATGTCCAGTATCAGTGGCTCCTATGAAGGTTGCCGGAATTAATTAGTGTTAATAAAAATTGGACTGTGCATTTTAAAGAGGTGGCATTTCTTCTAATTAGTTTCCCGCAAGTTGACCGTTTCCAGGACCATACAGACGTAAATATCCACAGCCGGATCGCCTTACTACGAATGTGGGCAATTTTGATCGTTTTAGCAACTATTTAGCATATGCCCTGTCACGGACGGCGGTTATGTGAGCAATGGCACTCACGCAACCATCGAAGGTATGAATCAAAGAAGTAGGAATGCAGGTGTTACGCATGAATACCGATAAAGTGTTACGATATTTCTTTGAAGGTAAAGACAGGTCGGTATTTTGCTCAGCATTTAACGATTAAATGGGTTAGAAGTCAAACGATACAGCTAACAATGTTTATCAGTTTTAAATAAATGCAGTTTAATAAACCGAAAACATAATTTTCGCCAGCACGAAATTCGACATTCATTGAAATTTAATATATTTCTACACTGAAAGAAAAATTGGACTTATTTTCACTCAATTTCACTCAATAATGTATCATTTTCTGGCCACCCGATTGAGCGAAATTTTCCTCTGTTAGTATGAGTAGGTACAACTTAAATAAGAGTGAAACTATTAGTTTTAGTTCAAATATTATTAAAAATGTGTAAAATTATCAAAACGTCCAATATTGACTGAAAATGTACTCAATAATTTCACTCAATGAATTCACTCAGCTTTCACTCGGACCAATTTATTTGGAATGTACATGGAAGGTTTAATAATTATATTTTATACTATCTCAACCTAATTATTGAACGTATTTTTTATTTTTAGATTAATGACTTTGTGACTTTAAACCTTTTCCTTTTTACCCTTCATTTTTTTTTACAAAATTTCAGTATTAAGTTACCAGTCACTGCGTTTCATGAATTTTATACAGGGTGATTCAGAACTTATCCAAAAAAAAATTCTGGATGTACAGGGGACCCTTACAAATATAATTTTGTAAAGAAAAAATCAAAAAGGGCAGGTCGAAAATGATTTCAAAATAGACTTCTGCACGGCACTGGAAACTGGTCCACTGTAAAACCTGACCTCGCACAATGCGACCAGCATGGCGGTGTGATAAAAAACGGACAAAAACTTTCGCAAGGAAAGAAATATGTAAATAGAATTTTATATCGGCAAATTCAACTGCTTTTGCCTTTATTAATTAATAAAATTAATTTGTGTTTTTAAATAATAGAATCATTTGACATACCCGATGTTACAACAATTGTTCAAAATTTTATACACCAACGTGTAAACACATTTGGGTCCGTTGTACTCAGTTTCTACGAACTAACATAAATGTTGTCTTACACCATAACAAATGCTTCACCATAAATTAAAACGATATCCATCAACTCCGAGTTGCTATACACGCAAACCATTTTTGACACTAACTACCCTTTTTTGACACTAACTACTAAAAACCTATTGTAAACACCACAAATAACAGGTAAATACGCAACGACGATTGCAAAATCCAATTTCAGTATTTGGAGTCGCTGGGGCCACGTGGCGAATGATGCTAGAGACTACAGTTGTCCAGCTATGTAGTGGTTGAATGTACTATAACTTCAATATTTTTTTTCTCGGAAACTATAAGGAAATT
This sequence comes from Anoplophora glabripennis, assembly GCF_000390285.2. NCBI lineage: Eukaryota > Metazoa > Arthropoda > Insecta > Coleoptera > Cerambycidae > Anoplophora > Anoplophora glabripennis. Next base: position 82,990 of record NW_019416655.1, read on the forward strand.
ACAAAAATTTTTTTTAGGATATTGACTCCATTTCTCATGCTGCATCTATTCCCAGATTTTTTTGTATAAGTTGTGAATAACCCGGTATATTTCTTCACTGAAAAGGTGAATATAAAAAAAAACACTTTTTAACTTAAAATTTTTTTCTAGAAATTCGTAACAGACAAATAATCCTCCAAAATGTAAAACAATTTTGAATCAAGTCCTGTTCTTTATTAGATATAGAAAACGAAAACAATAAATCATGTTTCTATTCGCTAAAACATTATCAGTTTTACGCGAGTTATAAAATTTGAATTAGACACGCTTACATGGCTATTGTTTGTGTCTAAATTGTTTGCATAACAAAAATGATCCTATGATTATATTAATTGACGGGGAATGTGGTCAAAATGCTACGGCGGCATCGTCGAATGCTTTCCTAACAGGAGTTACCGTATTCGGGAATTTTTAACAATGGTTTAAACAATTAAGGGCACTGGATGTGTTATGAAAGGCACGCAAAATGCAGTAAAATCGCTTCCTAGCTAACCAGCATGTAAATCAGTGCCATTTTTATTTATCATTTTCAATATACGGGTTCAAGCTTTGATGCTAGGGTACTACTCACGCAGAATCAAACTTAGTAATTTGTTAGAAGGTATACAATTAACTTAAAGAGCTGTTGTTGCATATTACAGCATTTTCGGTGTGAACTACGATAATGTATAATTCAAAATTTCCTAATTGGTGGACCAACGTGAAAGATCTGTTGCGTGAACGCCAATGTCGCCAGACCTAAACGCTTCAAAGTTTTTATTATGAAAAAAATATATATTAACAGCCTCGGTTAAAAAATGCGAAAATGTTTTCCAAACAATTCTCCGAAAACTCTTATGGTTATTACAAATTTTCGTCTATGCTTGTTCGCTATTTCCTACTGATTTACAACTTAACCAAAAAAAATGTGGTATATTCAATGAGTCCAAACAAAGCCATGGTGTAAAAAGAAATAACTTCTGGAATCGAAATACATACATATAAACGTATTCTTACAATTTTTATTGGGAGTTTTCTAAACAAGAAGAAGACTGGTAAAGAAAATGAAGGAACTGTAATATTTATTCCATTAAATCATTGTTTTTAAGTAACAGACAGAAATATCATGCACTGGGTTAATAATGTTTTATATTAGCTCTGTCTTTTTATTTATATGTATTTTTTAAAACATTGTTTTACCGGAAATCAAAAATGAATTTTTATAGATTTCACTACACAGTTCTTCTATGTACAATTAATTAATGCACAGTAACATCATAAACACTTATTGGGGTTAGAAGTTTTTTACATAATGAGTAAATAATTTATATTGTTTACTTTTATCGCCAATTTACAAAACTGTGTCTTTAAAAACCATAAATTATTTAATTAATACGATTCATGATATACAGCTGCAAGTCAATTATGATTCTAGGATCACTGCCAATAAAAAAATATATTTTTATATTAAACAACTATCTACCATTCAATGAATAACTGTTTGTTACCAATATTTTCAATTCTGATTCTGATCCTGAAGATGTATCAATTTTGATGAAACTTGGTGGTAAGACGTTTTAAAGGATGCTGAATGAGAATACGTAATCTGTTTTTTGGAAAAAAATCGCTAATACCAATCAGCTGTTTCGATGTTAAGAAAACGCGTCCTAGTTGGCCGTGAATTGCATTAATAAAAACAACAGTATCACAGTTAGACAGTTTTTTTACTCTATATTCCCAAATAAAAATTTTTGAAATCGCCCAAAAAGTAAAGAAGTTGCAGGCCTATATCATATTTAAGCGTAACACCCTGTACATATTTACAAATATTTTTCTAAAACTTATCCCTCCAACTTTATTAAAAGATCCTGTGTACATTTTCGCTACATTTTGAGCAATATGCACGGCGCATTAGCCGCCATCCTCCCGCGCCTTCCTACTTCTCCGGCACCGGCGCGCATACATCCTGGGGGTGGCACGACGTTGGCGTTGCGACGCTCACTTCGCCGCCGCGCGCCTCCAGCTCCGCCAAGGCTGTTCCGCACGCTATCTTTCGTTTTGGCGCCAACAACCGCCAAAATCGCGTGGGCGCGGGTTTTTCGCGTCCGGCCAATTCACTCTGGTGCGAAATTAATAATTCACGGAGGAATTTAGTGGATCTGTTGCTTTAAAGGCGATATATTTTGTGTATCTGAGTGATTTTTTTTATCGAAATCATGTTGTCCGTCGTGCTTTTGCTGTTTAAAGCAAATTTGGGTAAGTAAAACGAAATATTAACTTAACAAATAAAAGTAGAATAAATTGATTCAAGAGAATCAAAAATTTATTATCCTAAATGATACATACATAATATTTTACAATTTTCAAGTAATTTTCAAAATTAGCGTAAAAGCTACTGAATTTTTATTTATTCTTCATAAACGGAATATAAATATTTTATTGTCTGTACTAAAAAAGCTAACTATGATATAGGTACTGTTTAAAATGTATAAAAAAATAGTAATCAATATATACAGGGTGAGTCAGATTTAACATAGGAGAGTTGTTAGTACTTTTAGTACTTTTGAATATACTTAAGTAGTGTTTTTCACATGAACATTTTTTCAAAAATGCTTCCCATTCGAGATACAGGGTGATAGAGATTCAACATACAAATTTATTATTTTTTGTATTTTCCACACCAACATAAATATTTAATTTTCAATTTCTCCAAGCAACCAGTAACGGAGATATTAGTACGATTCAATTAATTTACTAAAAAATATATAACGGATGAGTAAAAATGATTTAAATTTAATCTTAAATGAAGAATAGGTATGTCTTGACATTTTTATGCCTGTTAGGTACATTTTCACGGCGAATTCATTTTCTTTATTTTGCTTTAAATTACAAAGCTTGAGTGGTGAATATATATAAAAACTAATTTCTTCTTCGAATCACTATTTTATAAACTCTAGAAGAAAAAACTGTATTATTTAATTGCATTTTCGGAAAATTTTCCTAAGAATTGCCCTATTTATTTTCAAAAGTAAAATGTGAAAAATTATGTTTAAAGTAGATACTGAGATTTGTGATACTGTCAGCCCATCCATATAGAATGTAATGTTTGACATATTTTTGATTTAAACTTAAAAGACTGTATTTTTCAATAGTAAAATACCAATAAGGCACATTTTCTCAGAATTATTTGAATACACACCAAAAAACACTTATAAATCTATTTTCACCCTTTATATTAATACATATTTCTTTAGTTTGCCAACTATACAATATACACTTGATTTGATATTTAATATACAGGGAGTCCCATCCTTGTTTAAAAAAAATAATAGGGGTAGTTCATGTAAAGTTTTTTTCTTAGACGCCCTGTTTTCGAGATACAGTGTGTTGAAGTTGTTACTTACCAAATGGTTTTCCTTAATTATCTTTAAATCGGCTAAAGATAAAAATGTCATTATTTGTACACGAGTAAACTTCAATCAACTGTGCATTAAGAATAGTGTGCAAACGGTTTCTTTCTGGATAGCAGTGTCGCCGATACAGGTAATTGGAGGGGTACAGTCGAAAAAAAATATGTTAAAAGTCAAAATTTATTACATTTCTAAACGGTTCTATAAACTCTAAAGCATACTACAAAAAAGGTATACTTGTCGAAATTCGGTAGCATGTACCATTTTCGAGAAAAATGACGTTGCATAGAAGGAAATGGGGGACAATTTCCGTATCTGCTGTAGTATTTCGAGTTTGCACATTTATTTAACTGTGCAACTGTTTTGTTCTGTATGTCTCCGAGTCTATTTCCTAATATTTTTCTGTTTTTATCACTTTTTTTAAGCATTCATGTCCATCAACAATTCAGTCCATTCAGCAATTGTTTATTTTATAATGCTAGTGTAGTAGTTTACAAAATCTAAAATTAGTTAATAATAGATAATTAATTACCATAATCTATTTATTTTGATTTACGTTTTTAAATGTTAGTTTACAACAAACCGAAACCTAAAATAAATTTAAATTTTTTTTAGTTAATAAAATGTTTTACAATTTAACTGTTTCATGTGAAACCTAAGAAATTAATATTATAGTCTTACATGCAAATACTGTTGGTAGCTAAATGTCTTCAGCTCATTCAATGGTAAGGTCCTCTTTCAATGTAATATTTTGTTAATGTACCTGTGCCGCTTTATGTGAGCAAAAAAATGCAACTTAATTTTCCTCGAAAATGGTACATGCTACCGAATTTCGACAAGTATACCTTTTTTTTGTGGCATCCTTTAAAGTTTACAGAACCGTTTAGAAATTACTTTGAATTACCTACTGGCGACACTGCTTTTCAGAAAGAAACCGTTTGCACTTTATTTTTAACGCACAGTTGATGTTTATTCGTTTTCAAATTTTGACAGTTTTATCTTTAGCCGATTTAAAGATAATTAAGGAAAACCATTTGGAAAGTGACAACTTCAACACACTGTATCTTGAAAACAGGGAGTCTAAGAAAAAAATTTTACATGATCTACCCCTATTATTTTCCCATGAGGAACTTGCACACAAGTTTTTTTGAAACATGAACGGGACACCCTGTATAGCAGTTAAAATACCTGTATTTTCTCAACATAAGGAAAATGTAAATGAAAATACAAGTTGTAGCAAAACGCTTAAGACTGGTGTATTATAGACAAGAACTCGTACTTTTAGGAAAACAATGATGGAACAAGAAAATTTCTTTAATTTTTCGCAGTGAAAGATCACAAAACACATGGGAATTAAAATTATTTTGAAAATTGTAGTTCCTGTGGCAAAATAATCTGAAAATTCAATCAACACTGTGCATTTTATTTCAAAACATACGAACATTTGAATTTACATTATTTCTTTCTTCTTTCTTAATTATCTCTCTCTCACTAAATATGGATAAATATTTTTAAAAAAAGCTGATAGACTTCGCAGTTATGCTTCACGAAAGAGATTGACCCCCCCTCCAACTCCCCCTCACCATAACTACTACCAACTGATAAATGTAGGATAGTACCTATCCTACAAAATTTTGTGAAACTACCTTAAAAAAAATCAAAAAAAAAAATTGAAAGAATTAAAAATCCATTCTTTAACTAATAATAATAATAATATTATATGAGAAATAAACTCTAAACTATATGCTCCGATTTGCTTTGAATTACATTCCCAATATCTAGTAAGGGCGATGTCTCGAACAAAGTACGTTTTGCTTGCTTTTATTTCAGGAAAGCCCCTTTATAGTTTGTGCGTTTTCTGGCGGGACACCCTGTATATAAATATTTGCCGTGCCGTGCATATCGGAAGTCAAGGACGGGACGTATTGACTAAACACGTTATTAACTTATTTTTATCAACGGGAGGGCTCAGCAGGTGGTTTAAATCGAACGGAAGCACAAACTACCATCATTAGACTTGAATTATTTAATTAGACTAAGTATAGTAATTTCATGTATACAACAATAACATAAATTTGAATGTTTACTTAATTGGAGACAATTGTACAGATCCAAGAAATTAGATACAAGAACTGAAGATCTTGTGTGAAAGACTGGTCGCTAATTTTTAATCAAATTTGATTTCACGATTTAACTATATCACGAAGCCATTTTTGTGTGAATCTCCTTGTATATCATCCCTCGTTGAATCGAAAAGTCAGCATCCCCTTCACATATTTAATTGAAAGACTTTCCTGTGATTGATTTAGATCTGATTAACACGTTACGGGCTCCAGATAGCCCAATCATGGTCAGACATCGTAAATCATTAGATGTAATGGCCAACGCCCTTATATAACATGTATACATAGTGTAATTAATGCATAACAGTGATTGGCGATCGACTTTTCACCTGCCTGCAACAGACTTAGATATTAGGAAGAAAAACATCAATAGAAAAATTATTTTGCTCTTTTATTATTATTATCTTTTACTTCATTTAGTTCAATTAGAAACCATTTTTCGGCACGTTTATGTCGCCTCGTACCTCTTGTTTCTTTTGTCTTGAGATTATTACTCACTTTCAAACTTTTCGAACTATTTTCGAAATACTCTGTAGAAAAAAATTGCGTTACTGGCATAAATAGTGAAAAGCCAATTATTCACAGCAGTGTCTACCTAATATCAAAAGCATAAATGTAAACATTTCAAAGCAAATTTCAGCGGATTTGAAAAATACCTTTAATATTTAAATCTCTTGTTTCAAAGATAGGAATTCGGAATTTGATCATATTTACGATAATACAAATTAGGTAGGGACGCCAACTATATTCAGAGTTATTTTCAAGAAAAACAGTATAGAACAAGTTGCGTAGCACAGAGTAAACTAACAAAATGAGCTTATTTAGCAGCTTCCCTTGCGGCAACACGTAATTTATAATTTATACAAGACGGATCTCAAATAGGTGAAACGGATTGCAGCCTAAGAGAAACTGATTTACAGTAAGTTCACGAAATAATGTCATCAAAATTAATACCTTTGAACTGTATAGCATAAATATTAAGTACTTTGTTTAAATATGAGTATCCTAAATAGAATAAGCCATACTTCTAAAAGAAATTCCAAGTTGGATCAAGTTATCTTAGTAAAAATTGGTATAGTTGAATCGATTTCCTTTGTTTTTTAGATGTTTCAGTCAAATTTGTGTATGCATATTCCTGAGATGAATATAGGCTCTACCGTCAATTTATTCATTGTTAAAACGTATACTTGTTGTATTTCACTAAAATTCATCGTTTCTGAGAAAAATTGTTTTTGATTACCTCTGGGAAGGATGAGTACGTAGAATTATTCTAATTAAATTAACTTAAATTAGTCCCTACACATTTTTGTGAAACGTAAACTTTTCAAATGTTTTAAATTTGTTTAACAATGTAGCAAGCATAAAAAATAAAAATTCGAAAATTCTCTATTTTTTTTTTAATAAAGTAATAAACACTTGTTTAGAAGATATAGGTAGCATAATACTTAAAAATTAATCAATAGTGTCGAAAATGTTGTTTAATATTCTTAGACTCTTATACTGACAAAAATTTTGCATGTAACCATATTTAGAACATAATAAGCCATATGCATCAATCGAAATTTTGGATTATCTTTAGAACAGTATCTACAATTTTGAGAGCAAACCACGCCCGCCATTAGTTGTGAAAGTTGATTCGTCAGTAAATAATATATTGTGATGAAATGAACTTTTTCTCGAAAAATCAACAATAAAAAATTGCGGTACTCCATCCGGGGACACATTGTATATATAATTTATATAAATTATTTTACAACTGTTCAAAATGACGTCCGTCTATTCTGATTAATCTACATACTGTTACCTTGTTTAAACATCTGTTCATCAAAAGCAAGACCTACAAATTTTTATATTCTTCAGTTTAGACGAAAATAAACCTAATTTTTAAAACGTTCTTGTGATATCCCATAAGTAGTCCCCAAAATTAATAGTTAATCATATGGAAAAGACGAATGCCTCACATCCAAATTCCCAATAAATCATTTCGGTCATACAGATAGATACATTTTGGGATATGAGTTACGTCTATATATTCATATAGTACGCAACAGTCCTCCCCCAGCGTCTGCCGTCTATAAAACCCGGACTTTTCCTGGTTTCCTTTATTGCCAGCTATGAGTCACCCCCGACTGTCTGGATGCAGGATGCGATGGCATTTACAGACACGTTCATGGGAGAACTATGGGCAGAGGCGTATGCAAAAAGGGTGCCCCAGCTTCGCGCAAAAAGATTTTGACAGCAAAGAAGCTTTGCAAAAATATGACCCCAGTATTTTTGTTCTTGCTATATTAATGTTCAGGATAAATCATTTAATTTGAAACATCATTCAACATTTCTTGTGTGGCTGCCGTTTTATTAAAAAAGAATATTATTTAAAGTGTAGGTACACTGAAAATAATGTACACTGTTACACAACGATTAATGAGTGTTAGAAAATACTATATGCAATAAGGACGATGGGACAAATTTAATTTCCTGGGCTGAATTATTGAAGTTATTGCATANGCAAATTCATGGAGCATAACACTGAAGATAATTAAATTTTATTTCACTTGTTAAGTAGGTGTTGTATACAACCCTAAAAACCTTGCTATTGAAAAAATAAAACTTGTTTGTTTGGTATGGCTGGATTCGGTTTTCTATAAGCTTTTCAACGAGCTCCCTCGTGCCTTATGTTTCCATTTGAAAAAAAAAGTAGGGGTAGCTGCGGGTTAGGGGATTGAAGAAAAATTAATTATTATATAACCGAAACATGGGAAAAAATCAAAATCAGTTAACGTGTTTCGGCGTTTTTAAAAAAATTTACTCATTCAAAAGATATGAATTTTATTCCGTACTTCTAGCCATCCCTGTATACAGCGCCATCCAAAAAGTTTACACTTGGGAAAAAATTTTATGTATAAATTTAATAAATTCCTTCGATTGTCAATTTTCTCTGCATGTCGTCAAATCAAAATAGCGCCCATCGAACTTCATAAAACTTTTGTTATATACGAGTGGTAGACGAAATCAACTGCAAATCGGCCCAAGAGTAAATTACCTTTATTTTCAACCCTAGGAGAAAAAGTTTTAAAGAAAAGTTATTTCCCTCTAAAAGATTAAACCGAATATATAGTTTCAGTTCAATTTTGAATAAGCGATTCCTGACAATTTTGCAACTTTCCCTCGTACCCTAATTCGATCGAAACCATCCATTACGCAAGTCAGGTTTTTTTATAGTATGCTTCTACAAGAAAAACATTATAATTCCTGAAAACAAGATGGATCAGGAATTAATAAGGCCGTTATAAAAAATAGTGTAGAACAAATTCGGTGCAAATTTTATTTTATGTTCAATCTCATGAACTATATTTAAAGGGATGGTCAACTGCAAAAAAGTTACAAATTTTCATGGCATTTCGGATTATGAAAGGAAATTGAAATTAAACCGTTCCTGAAATAAGCTGAAAAAACTGAAAACTTGGCTTTTCTTCTTTCTTCCATATCTTTTTTATTATTGAAAGTAGAGTAATAAAAATCGGTATTTATACATAACGCAATATGCTGTATCCGTTCCAGGCCTAACAGATCGTTACGTTTTCGTAACCAACCTTGGATTTTCTTATGAACATCATATTGGATTTTTGTACCACTAGATGAAGCACTAAATTTCGAGTTCAACGATACTTAGGTGAAAAGATTTTATTAAGAACCAAAAAACATCAATTTTATAATTTATTTAATTTAATCGTAGTTGCCATGAAAAAACAAACAATTTTGACATTTCTATTTAAAAGTAAACATCATTTACTGTAAATAAGTGCTCAAGTGTTTTTATTATTTGTTGGTATTGGCACAATATTCAATAAATGAAAAACTAGATATATACAGGGTGATTCACAAATGGTGACCAAAAATGAAACCTCGTATTCTTTAGTGAATTTTAAGGGGAGTCTTTCCTATAAAGAATTTATCTAGGGCGCTTCTTTAAAAAATATACAGGGTGTAAAAATATATCGTTAATTTTTTTAAATAATTTAATAACTAGTAAGTGAAACAATTTGAAATTGGGCACATGTATTTATGTAAACATTGTCCAAAATCTGAGGGCTTTTCCTGAATTTTACATGCTCCAGTGGCGGAGTTGCAGGGCATATTTTTCTAAATAAAATGCTTTACGGTAACAACCGTGATATTTTCGGATTCGCCTTTCAATTTTTTTCAAATAACTACCTACTCTCTTATGTGTTCCGAAAAAATGTTTACATGCAATGTAATACAAATTCAATGGCTGCGTTAAAACTTTATGAAGAGATTTATCTCGAGAGAAGGCAACCAAATAGGAATATTTTCCAACGCTTTTACAGGCAATTTCAAGAATATGGTATTTATGGTATATAACCGCAAATAAAATTAACGTTTTGGCACAAATTAACATAAATCCCGAAATATCCCAAAGACAATTAGCATGAGAATGTAATTTATCAAAGTCAGACGTTCAAAAAAATTTATAGAAAACATAGGTATCTTGATTTTAAATTCAAACCAGTGCAAACATTGCATCCCGAAGACAACCAACAAAGACTGGAATTTTGAGAATGGATTTTTGATGAATTGAGGACAGATCCAAATTTTCCTGTTAAGATATTATGGAATGATGAAACATTATTTACAAATAGTGGAATGTTTAACAGAAAAATCAAACAATTTTACACTATTGAAAAATCCACGTTTAACACAGAAAGTAAGACCACAAATTCGGTTTTCTGTAAATGTTTGGTGTGGCCTTCCCCACGATCAGTTACTAGGTCCTTACTTGATTCCTCAGCATTTTACTGGTGATCATATTTAAATTTTCTACAAAATGAATATGAAGAAATTTTAGATGATTTGCTTCTTGAAAAATTGAGAAACTTAAAGTGGTTTCAGCAAGATGAACCTGGTTAATGGAATTGTTAGACTATTTTTGGATTAACGTTTAACAATTCCTGGATTGGAACTAATGATCGTATACGCTGGCCACCTTGTTTAAATCCCTTGGATTATAGGTAAACAAGTGCTTCTTACACCTTCTTATCGCAAATAAATGTAATAAGGATATCATATTTGATGTCCGGTGTCCGTATCGAGGTCAGTTAAGTTATCTCGGTATACATTCAATAAATTCCTAAGTGAATAATTTAAACTTTATTTATTACCCACGAAATTCTATATAACCTATCGAAAAATTAGTCGTTTTATGTTGTAGGCAATTAAATTACCTATAATTTAAGGTACCTAGAGTAATTTTTCAATAATTGGTTTCCTGTAAAATAAAGGTCGAACGCAGAAATATCAGTTTTCGAAAATTGCCCATTATTATTGCAAAAAGCAATTGATGAAATTTATGAAAAAGACGGGCAATCCAATGACTAACATGTGTGCCAAACGTCGATTCAATTCACAGTGAAATTGTTGCTCCAGTTACTTGTCAATTAATTGCGTTACATGAACTATCAATTTAAATTCTGAAAATAAAGTTTAATCCTTTCTTTAATTGTCCCTAAAATCCTGGTCCAATACGTCCAATTAACAATTAACTTTTTAAAACAAAGAAACTATCTTGGGAACAAAGAGACGTAGGTGATTTATCTTTTTTTAAATTACCGTAAAAATAAGATCTATTTAATGCAAAAAGAGTGAATTCCCGAGCGGCTTTTGCCTGACCCGGGACGATTTGTTTATAACGCTGTTTTGCACGTCCTACTTTGTTAGTTATAAAGAGCTATTTCAACTTTTTGAAATGTTTCTTTTCCGATACGTTTTTTTGGATCAATTAGAAATTAAACAATTATTTGCATATAAAAACGAACGAAATTAATGAACAAATAGCTGGAGCAACAATTTCACGGTCAATTGAATCGGCCTTTGACACACATGTTGGCCTTTGGATTTACCGTTTTTTCCATAAATTTCATCAACATCCATTGTTTTTTGCAATGCGCAATCTTCTTTGAAAATTTTTACGCGTTCAACATTTATTTTACAGTTAACAAATTGCTGAAATATGACTTTAGATACCTTAAATTGTAGATAATTTAATTGCCTACAACAAAAAATAACAAATTTTCCGATAGGTCGTCTAGGTTTTCTTGGGCAGTAAAAAAGTGAAAAAAACATGTAAATTTGCAACTTATTTGCAATTTGCCAACTTAGCGTGACTTCTTTCGAGTTACTTTTTTGATATTTTGATATTCTACATACCCTTCCCCATCATAAAGTACAATAAAATATCTACTAATAAGTTTCTCACGTTCAAACTCTAATTTGATTGGAGTAAGAATCAATTTTTATTATAAATAATTTCAAATGTACAAAATGAACATATAAATTGTGTGTATAGGTAACCTGCCTTCTGTTTTTCAATAATATAAATGATTATTTCACAATGTTTTTATGCGCGCCACTGTCTTTAAGGACTATTTGTGCACACTCATGCCCACCAATTTGTGAATCAGTCAGGCCGAGAACTTTCCCCGCTTTCCAAAACATCTGAATAAAACGCAATCAATGAGAAATTCGTCGATGGCATAAGAGTTCTGGAATAGGTTGGGATAAATTGGTGTCTATTAAGAAAATGGGACCGGTCTGAGGCATGAGAGATTCATTTCTTAATTGAAGACGAGGTTTTACTTTTTTTTCGATCTGAATTACTTCAATCGGATCCTGAGATGTCTTTTAGAGTAATAACGTCTGCAGAATTCATTTCGTAAAAAAGGATACATTCAGAAAAAGTGTATGATGAGCGAGCATCAATAGCTGTGCTGGTTAAACTTTTTAGACTCAGCGCATTGGAAACAAGTGATACAAAAAACGAGAAATAAATGAAAAGTAATAAAATATTAGAGAAGTTACATATTTCTCTTTTTCATATTACTCATAATACTTTTCAGTACACCTTAGTTAAAATCGCCCGTTTTTTCACAATTCGCAGAGAACTAAAGAAAATAGATAAAAATATCTTTTTGGTCTCAAATTACTAAAAAATACGTTAAGATGAACATAGCTTTTAGTTCTTTTGAAAATTTTCAAAAATCACCCCTATTTAGGGTTGAAAAGACGCCCAAAATGAAGAACTGAATATTACCAATAAATAAAACCGTCAGCATGTGAATTTTTCTATCGAATGATTCTTGATACAAAGAAAGATTTATTCTCATGACTGAAATAAGCATGTTGAATTAGAAAATCCACCCTTAAGCATGCTCAGGGGGTGTACTCATCCCCAAAAATACAGAAAATAATTGTAAAAATTAAAAAAATATATAAAAATATATTAAGATAATTCACATGCTAATAGTTTTTATATCAATGGGTAATATTCAAATCCTTCATTTTTTACATTTTTTCAACCCCTAAGTAGGGGTGATTTTTAAAATGTTCAAAATACTAAAAGCTATGCTCATTTCAGTTTTTTAGGACAAGTAATTTGCGACCAAAAACATATTTTTATGTATTTTTTAATTCCCTGTGAATTGTGAAAAAACGTGCGAAAATCACAGGTTTTTGCGGTCACTCTTTGAGTTGAAACCTCCTCGTGATCATACTGCACATCCGGTTACCCTAATGTCAGCGGTAATTGTGGTTATTCTTTATGTGTGAGAGCATTTCACAGATTTCTATCAAATATATACTAATATATACTAATCATTGTTAAACAAACTACATGATATGTCAAAAAAATCATATATATTTTTATATTTACTGTTTTTGACCCTTTTGTGAACCCTACCGCCTTCAGATGGGCATTTGGAGCTTCGTGACCATGAAGACATTTGATCAGTGATAAAAAATGGGCAACATATCAATTTTTCAGGAAATTTCACCGAAAGACGAATTTCCATAAGGTGCGTGCGAGGTCCCTTGTTAAATTAATACATACAAGCTGTAACTAAAGTATGTAAAAATATATCAGGAAATGATTCCCTGGATTATCTTAAGAAGAAAAGAATTGTGAAAATGTATTCCTAAAATGACTAGCTTTTCGAGATGCAAATCATTGCTTTTTAAAAAATATAACGTTTGTGAAAATATCTCTGGAAATGTTTAAGATAGACTGATAAAATTAGTGAGGTAAAATTCACTGAATTTGTTCATGTTAACCAACGCTAAGGGTATTTTGAGACACTACCACTAAAAAACACATAATCAGAAGACGCTGAATATTTTTAAACTTTAATAAACTTTTTAATTTAATTAGTAATGAAATTTCAATGAAAAAAGATCCCAATTTATCTGGCTAGTTCAGAGGTTTTTTTAATCTAAAATAAACTTACCAAGCAGTTGAATGTATACGAGGGTTGTTCAGAGAATAATCGACCTCCATTTTCTTAAATTTTGTTATTAATTTTATACATTATTGGTTCATGTATCCTCCAAAATATTCCCCTCCCCTATTCACACACTTTTCCTAACGGTGTTTCCATTTCGCATAGCTTCATTTATGTGCAACGCAGTGCTGCCAACCGCATATCACTAAATATCTCCATTAGCGCGTAATTTAAAATGTTCAGTTAATTTCTGAACAGACCTCGTATGGATAACAAATTTTGGGTTTTCTAAAGAGAATTGTGAAAGTTATTGTTGATTTAGAATGATCTTAGATTAAAAAAAAATAACTCAAATTGGCCCATTTTTAGAATAAAATGTTTCAAATGTACTTAATTAGCAACAAGCGGACAAATGCATCGATAGATTTCTCAAAATATTCAGTGGCGTCGAAATACTGTTCGTAGCATAAATATTTGCCAATGTCTTCACCTCTGGATAACATACAAGTGCCGTCAACTTTTACGTTTACTTAGTTATATCAGTAGCGCAAGTTTCATCACTCGACGTCAACCATCTAGACATTTTTGTAAATGTTATGTTTTTCAAAATCTTAAACACCTTGTACTTCGAAAACGAACCTGTTTAGGTCACAAGAAAAAACTGACCCAAGATCCTAAAATATGTTTGCGTATTTAAGTTACACCCTGTATAAAAATATACAAAGTAACTAGTAACGATGTATAAATTATTTTAAGTTTCAAAGCAACTTCCCTTTTAGTGCCTGGTAATAATAAATTATACACAATTTTTCTCATATTCATTAAAAAACTACTTTACTAAAACGACCCCCTATCTGGCACTAAATGCGAAAATTTATTTAGATAATTATCTGGCACGGGAACGTTGCGGTTAAATAAAACAAGAAAGCTTAAGAAACCCATCAATTTAGCCGTAATAAAAATGCTATCTCCTAGCAATTACAGGTAAGACTGATGTTGAAGGAGCTTTTTACTATTATTCAGCAATCTTTTCTTATCTTCCTTTCTCCATTTACAGTGACCAAAGCATTACTTTAAAATATAAATCCGTTGTTCCTTGAATTTCTCGAAGCAGAGGAATAATTCGTATCTTTCCACAACATTAGCTTGTCAGTAAAAGTCTTCCAATACGTACATACTTTGGAATTACAAGAATAAGCAACATCATTTCACAGAAAACTAGTTTATTACATTTTTTGTGAAGTGAACACACACAAAAACATGTGGAAGTTTTAATTAATTTTATATAAAGACACTCTTAGCATCGTAGCTTCGACATTAAATTTCAATTGTAAATTCCTTCCGATATCACAAAAAATATCCGTGTTGCATGACGCTACTTGCAAGTTCACTGTTTCGTACGTTTCAGAAATTTAAATATATCGATTTCACATAAACATGGCGTGTTTAACTGCTGCACACATGCACAAGCAAGCTGATTAAAACTTACATAGCTGCAGTTTGCCCTGTAATATGAACAAACTTTCTTCGATTTTTACTTTTTTTAGACAGATAGTATCATGGTAGCATTATAACGCATTACTTTTATGAACTTTAAACTTTAATGTGTTAAGTGAATTATTTCAATTCAGTGTATGATTGGAACCCAAAAATAAATTTAATTAGATTTTTATCACAATTGAATCCAGCTTATGAACAAGGCCACATTTAAAATGGAACTGAAATTCAGTAGAAAACTTATTGACATCAAAATAAAAATAACACAGTTAACAACCCTGAAACCCCTGAAAGAGTCGAAATTGTACACCCCTGCAACTTCCCAAACCTCAAAACTCAATATTAATTTGTCTAATTGAATTTTGTGAGAGCGAACTTTAAAATTAACTTCAGCATATTCTCCACACGTCGACTCCCTCATAAATAAAAAGGCATAGCCTGCTTTGATGTAAACGAATAGCCTTGATAAGTAAAAACAAAGCGCATACCAATTTCTGTTTAATGAACATCAAAAACAGTAAATTTCAAAAGGGCCGTATACGTGCTTCAAAAAAAAAAACGTGAACTGTAACAGACAGAGTATTCGGTGAAGTGTTGGAAATTTACAAATCGATAAATAACGGATTCCCTTCACACAATGTATTGCGGGTTAATGTCGATACGGCATGTTAAAATCGTATATCAAAATAATAGATATCTATCTAATTCAAATGACTAATGTTATGTGTTTTAGTAGTGTTGTTCGTTGTATTCTGTAAATGTAATTGCATACCTTATACCCTTAAAAACCGACAATGTCAGGAAAGAAATATAAAATATATTATATTAGGGTTATATTTCAACAACTCTGTCTTTAATTGTTTCAGCTATTATTTCAAAATTGCGGAGGAAATGTGTTAATTCTGCCAATGTCGAATTAGTTGCCATCCTTGCTCTTTTTCAATAAATCTTCACCTACAACCGTTATGAAACCGGACATTAACCTTGCACCACAACTAAGGTAGTGAAAGGCTAGGAACTGGGTGATTTTGTTAACTATAACAATTTTTATACGAGTTCAATTTGTTGACGAAATAACAATAACTAATTTAAGACTGTTGGGGTACAATCATGGTACAATATCGAATAGCATACCATTTTGCAAGAAGTTTATTCATACCACATCCATGTCATTAGGTAATTGACGATATACCAGGTCTGTTCAGAAAAGAACCCTACTTTATTTTTTTAAAACGTTATTATTAATTTTATACATTATTGGTCCTTTTGTCTCCTTCAAAGTACTTCCCTCCCGTATTTACACACGTTTTCCAGGGGTATTTCCATTTCTCGAAGCAGTCCTGGATAGCTTCATTTGAAATGGCCTTTAAAGTCTGTGAAGAATTTGCTTTGGTGTCATCAATAGTTTGAAAACGGTGGTCTTTCAGCACCGATTATAATTTCAGAAATAAGAAAAAATCGCAAGAAGTCAGGTCTGGCGAGTAAGGAGGGTCAGGGAGGACATTTATTTGATTTGGCACTTTGAAATTAGATCGAGACTAACGTGATTTCTTGGGGCGTAGAGATCCTTTGCTAATACATTGTGATAACTGAACTTTCGTCTCAATGTCGTAGCCATTATTCAAGAAGTTGCCGACAAACGTCCATACGATCTTTCTGCTATTCGGTATCGGTCATCAAACCAGAAACAAATTTTGCTGCAACTATATGCATATTCAATTTTTCAGTCAAAATCTCATGGCATGACCCAGTTGAGATACTAAGCTCTTCTGCAATTTCTCTGACAGTGAATAGGCGATTTGCACTCACCAGATCTTTGACTTTCTGAATGCGGCAGCCATCAGCTAAAATCGAAGGCCTTCCTGGTCGAAGATCAGCTTCAATTGACTGACTAACACTTTTAAATCGTGAAAAACATTGCGTGCGATCCAGAGCATCATCTCCGTAAGCTTGTTTTAAAAGTTGAAACGTTTCCATGAAAGTTTCCCCCAATTCCACTCAAAATTTTGCGTTGCATCCTTGATCTAGAAAATCGCACATTTGAAAAATCATCACTAACACTTAAACATGTTGCACTGAAATAACAATATCGCGAAAACTAAATGAGATATCAACAATCCAAGAACATGTGAACAGAGCAGGTTATGTGCAATGCTGCCAACCGCATTTCACTAAAGTTCGGGTATTTTATGAACAAACCTCGTAAGTTATTCATTATAAGGAAACTGATTTTAGAATAAAGAGGTATGTTTACGCATGACGAAATAGGGTCATGAGAAAAACTTTTAGGCCTGATCATTGTGGATAAAAAAACAACAGTAACAGTTTTTCCTAAAATGATTCCTAAATTCTCTATGATAAAAATTAGATTTTAAAAACACAGTCTTTGATCTATAACTCAATTACTTGAGCGCAAAAGTTTTAATTATATATGGTGTATTAAAATATGTAAAAGATAATTCTCTCTTTTTTGAGCACGAATTTAAAAACCTCAGAATCTTTCTAATTCCAACACTTCTGGTCAGTTTCTTTTTTCAAATGTTATATCTAGGTAAGTACTATGATAGAACTGTACTGTTAGAATGTTAAAGTATGTTCTCCTTTTAATCTTTTAAAGATCATAGGGACTTTAGGAATCACTTTAGAAAACAGTAATTTTGTTTTTCTTTTATTATTTATTTTGATAAAATGGATCAACATGAGTTTTTACAAAACTGTTTTTCAACTTTTCTCTTGCACCGACTACCATATTATACATATATTTTATTTTATACATGATATCCCAAATCGAATAGTCCACACTTCAGTGCAATTTCAGGTCTATTTTTTTTATTTCTATTCATTTAAATGATTGAGTTTCTAAGAAATTTGGATCATAATTGGTACAGAAAGATATTTGGGGTAGCCGAACATGACGGCTTTTTTATTATGTAAAGCATAACCTGAAACAATTTTTTGTTTTTTACCATATTTATTATTCATTTGTTTGTCAAGTTCTCGGCAAAACATATGTAGGTGTTTTATGTAATGATACTTTATTTGCTGTGAAATTGGTATTCTTGTCAATTTTGCGAAAAAGCATCGTACCAGGGAAAACTGGATTTCAATTTTCTACTAGTTATCAGTTATGGATGGTTGAGTGTTCGGTGATATTTTTGTTAACATTCATTCTTTTACTAAATTATTACCTTTTTCAAAGGTTGCTTCGTAGAACCACACTGTAAGTGTTACAGGATGTTAATAATTACTCTAAGCTGTAACGATATATACCTCAAATCAATAAAAAAAGATTGTAAATATTTTGAAAGTTGGATAAGTACATTTAATTTCTATTGATATTTTCAACAAAATAGTTATTTCCTATTTTATTTGAAGAACAAAACTTTTTGATTTATTATTTAAAAAAATATTAAAATAGCTCTGTGACGTATTTGAGTAATAGAAAATTTTTAAAAAAAGCAAAATTATATTAAGGCAACTTGATCTAGGTCCCTTTATTTTCATCCAACTAAGCTATAGCCCAATCGTTATCGGACATCCTGTATATACTTAA
This sequence comes from Anoplophora glabripennis, assembly GCF_000390285.2. Taxonomy (NCBI): domain Eukaryota; kingdom Metazoa; phylum Arthropoda; class Insecta; order Coleoptera; family Cerambycidae; genus Anoplophora; species Anoplophora glabripennis. The sequence continues at coordinate 101,879 of NW_019416655.1, forward strand.
GAAGAACACATTTGACAACACCACATTGTTTAACAGGATGAGGTCTAAAATATACTACACCTACTGTACTAATCAAACGTTAATATGTAACAAATTATGTATAATTTAAAATAAACGGAAATTTATAAGTCAACGTCAATTTCACAAAGGTTACTTACCCATTTCCTAAATAATTTTGACCCTGGACCTCTTCCCAAACAAGATCCGATCCTTATATAAATAGAAAACTCATTGTCATTAAAACAGGTAGTTATGCAACTGACTTTCCTTTTTCCAAACAGAAGAATTACGAGGCGCTCTTTCAGTTTCGATGACCTTAACCTTCTGCCAGTGTGCCGAGAGAAGAATTTGGAACGATTCACCGCTGGCAAGGTCGCCTGAGCGAGACCCAAAAGAAAGAAAACAAGAAATCCAATCGTTTCTATTTAAGGATATGAAAATGTGTATTTTTAAGTAAATGAAACTGAAAGAAGTAGAAGGGACTTAATAAAATATTCTTTTATTATTTTAACTTCTCTCTTCCGCAAGTATTGTCACAAAATAATAATCCACTCCCTCTACCTCATAATTCTTCAGAACTAATTTTTGCGGTTAAAATCAGATATAATGTTTTTTGCATCTTAATTTTTCTGTGATTAAGTGATTGAACATAAAGTCATACTTCAACAAAATAAAATAATTTTTATTGATTTGAAACTACCTGGTCATAGTATTAGTTAAAACAAAACATTATGTGTGGGGTTTAACAATACTACTTCTGTGAAAACTTCTACAATAAAACACTCACGATTTGTTACCAACTACACACTTTTTTATTATTTGGAAGGCACCAAACCAACTCCGGCAGATACCAAACCATGGGGAACTTCATTGTAAGCTGAAGTTGCAGAAGGTTCACCTCTGTAAAGTCCGTCATTGAAGCGTTTCTCAAGTTGAGCATCAACGTACTGTCCCCTATCAAACTGTTTTTCAATTTCATCATCGGCATACTGCCCTTCAAGACCCGAACCGGCAGGCACCAAACCAAAACGAGATTGAAACAGAATGGGTTCAGGAGTGTTTTCATTCTTGTAAAGTCCATTGTCGAATTTCTGCTCGAGGTTATCAGGAGTATATAAACCAGGATCGTACCTCTTGTCCAAGTTGTCTGCGACATATTGCCCTTCAAGACCCGATCCAGCGGGCACGGGTCCGTAAGGGGAGTTGGCCAGCGGAACGGGGGCGGGAGGAGATTTGTCGGAACCATCATCATAGAGTTTTTCAAGGTTATCTGGCACGTAGAGGCCTTTGAGCTTGGCGCTGATTTCTGTTTCAGAAGGTGAGGAGTGAGGAAAGTCTGGTGGTAGTAAGTTGGTTAGGGGGATTGTCGCTCCATTTGCAATAGCAGCGATTCCGCAGATGTAGAATAAAATCTAAAATAAAAAAGAATAAAAAAAACTAGTTTAGAATATTTAAATTCAAAATACGTTTTAGTAAATTAAAAAATAAGTGGTCAGTTTTATTTAAGGATAAATCATGTAACAAATAAGACACTGTAAGAAACAAATTTGAAAAATTTTGAGGGTATTTACGAAACCTTGAAAAAACACTGCCATTGTAATGTTCAATAATTACAATAAAACTGTGCTTTTTATAAAATGTGATAAATTGTTTAGCACCTTAAGATCAAACACCTTTACTTCCTATAAGTATATATAGTGAAGGATCGAAAAAATCTCAATAAAAACCTAATATTATTACTACTTACCATAATTTTATGCTTGAGTACACCAACACTACAAGAGAAGTGTCGCGTTAGTATTTTATATCTATTAAATTGGTATTAGTCATTGTTTATATTTAATGTAAACATCCCAGTGATGGACTATACTCCATTATAAAAGATTTACAACACCATAGCTCTATATCGACTTTTCCTTCAAGGCAAACACTTTATTTCTCTTGGAAATATTAAAGAAAAACGTCCTGTGCTACGGGAACAAGTAGCGTTTGCTTAAGACATATATTTAAAAAGCAGCAGGTCATAAATCACTTTTGCGACAGTCCGATCCTGGATAAGGATTTCTCATCAACTGGCGTGCCATTATTAAAACTAGTAAAACCACATTATTATTCACTTGTATTTTTACACGTAATTCGATTAAATAGGATTTGTTAATACATCGATAAGTGAAAGCATGTAGAAACTCATAAAAACTTTGGTCATGGATTGAAAATTATGCCATTTAAACTGTAACACATCAAGGAATACTGTACACAATAGAGTTAGAGCGTATTTGTTGTTTTGCTCAAGTTTTTTAAAAAGAAAGTGGAATTACGTCGTGTAATGGAATTTGAACTTTTCAAACTATTACAACAGCTTTGTTTCGTTAAAATCTAATAACGTATGACCTGAGTGAATTATATAACTAATTTCCATTTCAATGTTTTCCAGGATTTACTATTTGATAAGAGATGCATCAGCACTAACACAATCAAAATATATGTTTTACAAATTCTGACATGAATTATTTTAAAATGCAATATTTAAAATCTCGTATAATTGTCATGTTTCATAATTTCATGATTAGTACTGGTTTATCGTAAGTAGGTATATCTACAGAACCCAAACCACAAAAATAATGTTTTAAGGACTTATATTCATTCAAACAAATTAAATCAATTGAATGCATTGAAGTGTACAAAGTCTACTGTAATTAAATTCGTTACTGGTAGAAACTACAGCAGAGAGTTTGAGACTTTAATCTATAAATTTAAATAAGGCACCAATATTTTGTACAAAATTTTATTACTATATACAACTTCTATCTAATTTCCATTAAGCAACTACATATTGAGGCCTGTAGGATCCATCGTCGTACAATTTCTCACTAAGATCAGGTATATAGTGGCCTTCCAAACCAGATCCAGCTGGCACTAGTCCATAAGGAGAGGCACTAAATGGTACCGGAGCAGCTTCAGGTTTGTAGGAACCATCGTCGTAGAGTCTCTCGAGGTTATCCGGTATGTACTGGCCCTCAAGTCCGGATCCGGCAGGCACAAGTCCGTAAGGCGAGGCGGCCAGTGTCAGGGAGGTTGGTTGTGGCTTATAAGAACCGTCGTCGTAAAGAGTTTCTAGGTGGTCTGGGATGTACCGGCCCTCTAGGCTAGAACCTTGAGGTAGTACTATGCTTGCGGGTGTTGGAGTTATGACAGCGTAGGCTCTGACTAATGGGTGTGGAGTTATTAGCCCTGCATTAGCGGCTGCTATCACTCCAAGAAGGATGATGGTACTCTGAAAAGGTGTTACTAGAATAGAATTTCTCAAAACTATCGAAAGGTTTTTTTATTGAAACTATAACTTCAGGAACAAAGGCATCAAAAACTCAGGAGTTATTTAATGTCACGGTTCCAGGCTAGGCTAAAACTGTTATATTTCAAAGTTTTTTCGGGGATTTGTATTTATGAAAAGAAATCTTGAAAAGCTCCTAAATGTGGATTATCACAGAATGTAAAACGCTTTTTCAAATACGGTTTTTAACCAATTGTAATCAACGTTGTCAATTTTTAACAAATTATCCTATCTTTTCATTGTTCTGGCGAACAATACTCGCACAATATGCATTCACCAGCTAATCGCAGCCCAGGAAAAATCGACGATTTCCACAACAAAACCGCGCGCCCAATTTAAGAAATTACTCATAATGCGTGGCACTTTTGATTAATTGCTTTAGTTATAAATTTATGGAACCACAAAAAATTTTCTAATAAATTGGAATTAATGCCAAGTGTCGACGAAGCCCTTTAAACCACAATTACTTATAGTGCCTACATTTATTACAAACTGTGTCATTATTTTAATTAAATTTTTTGTTTTGTTTTAATCTATGAAACTACTATTTTCCCATGCACGTAGCAGTTGTACTGATTCTCTTAGAAAAAGGTAACCGCGAGGGGGAAAGGATAACCTATTAAAGAAGAAATGAACCGTTTCTAACGTCAAGAGAGTCGACGGGAAAAGAACAAAACACATATTTCCGCTCTATAAAATATAAAAAGACTTCAATTGTTAGGATAATTCAACTGCATCCGTTCAATTATTATACAGGGTGTTTCTAAAATATGGTTCCATACTGAAACTGAAATAGGAAATGTCCCTTTGTCATTCTAAACTAAAAGTTTCCTGTGAATTTTATTTAGGAAAACATATATTTTTAAATAACTTTAAAACGACTCATCAGATCGAAATAAAACTGTACAAATATATTTAGATTATCGATTGCGATTACCTTAGCGTGGAACAATAGCAGAGTGGCCGACTAAACTAGTGTAATGTGACAGCAAAATTTAGAAGCAATCAATGGCACTATGATTTTCGAAGTGTATATGGTGCATAAATCTATGTATTACAAATTATTTTCAAAACGGTGCATATTATCGATGAAGAGTACCTACTTTTTGTGTATTTTAAGATGGCTTTTCAGGAAAATGGATGGATAATTTTAATATTAGAAATATTTAAAGAATTGTTGTGTAACGCGAGATGTTAGGAAAATGTATACGTGAATGGAGGGTGAATTTGTGTGTAAGGGCGGCAAATCAATATATGGTTTTCAGTGGCAAAAAAGGGAAAATTTGTAACAATGGCTTAGTACAGTGCTGATAGTAAGTCGATAAGGATGTGCAGTTGAGGTGGCTGTAGCAATTTCGAGGGATATACAGGGTGTAACCTTTTAGCGTTCTATCGTTGAGCGATTCTTATTTTTCGACAACACTAACATGCATCTTGTTTTTTATATCGCTGTGACGCTATACATGTAACAGTGTTTGTATAAATACTGAAATAAATACATTTATATACCACTGGCGAGGTATTTCATTTTATATATGATCAGTGTACAGAAATTTACTTCGTTCTCTAAATCTTTGAATATAAAAAATCCTAAATCACTGTACTGTAAGTAAAAAGAACTAGACTCCATAAGATTATTGCAATCCATAATCTAAAGACCTGCACGAATTTGATTTGGATCTGATCAACTATTTCAAATCTAATTAAAAAATATATTTACGGCAACGGACCTTTGCACCTTGTATTTTTTTCACTAAGCATTTTTGGACCCATGTCCACAAAGAATTTTTTTGTTTAAAATGTTTAAAAATTTATTATTTGCTACTTCAGTTTGGCATTATATTTTAAAAGCAGGCTTTTCTAACAATGCGCAGTATTTCACTTAAAAAAATTTAAATCAATTTCGAACTTCTAAATCGTGGAATTGGTGTCGCATATAATTTATTTCTTTGCGTTATTTGAATAGAACAAGTAGTATTTTCTTGTTTAAGACATGGTTGTTTCATGAATATGGAAAGTGTGATCTGAAAAACAATTACCTGGGAGCAACACTAAAAATTATTATTTGTGTTAAATACTTGTAAGATGAGTTAACAATCATGTTTTCTTTAGACAATAAGTTAAGTTTCCGGAGTTTATTTTATGGTAATACTTATATTATATTTCTTCTATTAAAAAGTAACAAAATATTGACATATCGCAGAATTCGTGATTAAAGTTTTTATCCCATGGAACTAAAATATAAGAGATTAGTCAAAAATAAGCACTGGCAAGCACTAAACAAAGTTTAGTAAATAAATGATTATCATCAAAAAGACTGCAATATATCTAGATCCTATATAACTTTCACAAAAGAAACGGTTTTTCAGTCATATTTTTTTCTTATTGAACAATCTGATTACGCAGGGCTTTTTTACATATATTGGTCTTGAAGTTAAAAGTTGAAAATCGATTTTTCGTCATAACTTTTTGTTTTTTTATTAAATTTGGATAAATAATTTATGGATTTCGGTATTCTAGACCTCCAAAACATGTTATAGGCCTATATAAGTTTTGTTCGCTTTTACACTGAAAGAAATATTAAACCGTTTCTCTAGAATAATGTGTGTGACGCATCTTAAACCTTTTGTAACAAATATACAACTTTTATTTACAAAAAAAACACTCATTATTCAACGAGTTTAACTGGAATGCGCTTCGTACATGTTATGCATAGGTTCTATTGCCATTTGTATTGTCACAAAGATTTGTTGTATAACGACCAATATGGTAATCTGCCTGTTTGATTTGTCATATTTAAATCTTGTCTAAATCTTGAAAAAATATTATTTTGTATGCCCTATTAGAAACCGCTGATGTTAAGCTTTACATAAGATGGAGGAACAGAAATTGTGAAAAGAGAACTAGTAAAGTCAAGCAAGCAAAAGAAACAGAATTATAACAACCTCAGGGATATTTCATGCTTATGGTGGAAGAATTGTAGTGCAAATTTCCATGTAATGGAAGGTAATGCAAGAATACATAAGCTGGGCAGTTTGGGAGCTATTTGTCATCATTTTTAACACAAAATTTGAGAAAATTAATATGGCAATGTTAATATATTTTTAACTCATGAAAAGTATATAACAGTTTAATATATTAATTATTATAAAACTTATAACTAGTACCAGATGTCCTAATAACGAGTACCTATAGAACATTTTAATAAGTTATAGTTATTAAGTGCAAAAATTGATAAATGTGAGTTCTCCATTGTAACTTATTTTAGAAATAAGAAATAAGAAATGAGAAATTGGACCCTTTCTTATTTCTAAAATAAGTTATAGTTATTATTTTTGGAAGGAATATAAACAACGTTGTATATACAGTTATGCAATCATTTAATGAAGAATATGGTTTATAGTCACTAAACAACTGTGTTAGTAATACCCATTTTATATAGAATATTCACTTATTTATGTAACATTGTTCTTACAACGCCGTTTAGAATTCTAATACAGAATAATGCGCATTGCTTTCAGTGTAAAACTTTCTAATTTTTTTTAAGTAAAAAGGGTACACTTGTTTATTATCAATACAATGAACTGTTTTAAAGATAAACACGTTTAACCATAAAGATACCACACTATTTCCGACATATCTTATTTGTAATAAATAGAAATTCTTTATGTAACAAAATAAATGCACAATGTCAAATGGCGTTTAATATTATGTAATTATTTTACCGTATAAGAGACTAATTTTTGTTTTTATATATTTATTACAATTAAGATGCGTCGGAAATAGTATGGTACTTTTATAGTTAAAATGCTTGTGTCTGGAAAACGGTTTGGTGTTTCGGATATCAAATATGTACACCTTCTTCGTTTAAAAAAAGTACAAAAATATCTTTAAAACGGCAATAACAGTTGTAAAAGTAAGTTTATAAATTATTCTGGGGGTTACTACAACCGAGGGTGCTCTGCTCCGGGCTACCAATTAAGTTATCAATAAATTAAGTACATTAGTATAAAGAGCTTCAAATAACATAACTTTTACTCATAAATTGTTCAAAATTAATGAAAATCAAAAAAGTTGCAAAGAAAAATCGATTTTCAACTTCAAGAGCTTGTGAGCCCGTATATAAAAAAAGTAGAAATAACCTTGCGACGTTATTTTTATCTACATTTTATACCATTTCAATATCTTAATAGCAAAGAAGTAAATCGCAATAAAAATAGAATTATGAATCGCCCTGTACAATAGACAATCACATAACTCACAAACTTCACATTTCTAATATCCATTATTAAATCACAATTGCAAATTTGTCGCCGGTTACACCACGCACGCCAATTTTTTAAGGGTTCAGTGCCCCCCACGTACGTATTATCAATCACGTAACTGACAGATCCGTTTCATTAGACAAATAAGCGTTTATCTACTACTTACGAAAGCTAGCATTGTGATTTCTGAACTAACGGTGGTCGTGCCCGAACAAGTAGTGTCGCTTTTTGGGGGAGTCCCCATTATATACAGCGAGTCAACCTTGTCTCACGCCCCAAAATGCAAAAAAATAGACCGTTTTGTTGTAAGAATTGTATCGAGATGTGTGGTGGTAATGTGGTTTACTTGATATACGTGAAAAAACACAAGCGATATTTATGTTAATCTCTCATTCTCTTATGGACATTCGAGGGCGTGCAGGTTTTCGGAAATTATAAATTTAGGAAATATAACGGTTCTGCTAAAAGAAGAATATTAAAAAACATAATGTCATAAATAACAATTTTAAGAAAATCGCAATACTTGAACTGTCTGTATTTGTCATACTTCTGACTTTTGACTTGAAAACTGTTTTTTTATGAATTGCTAAATACTAACAGAACATCTAAGAACTTCAAATATTTTAGATCAACTCGTGTTTAAGGGATTGTGGATAGATACAATTTACAACACTTGATTAAAGTACCAATAAAATCACTGTGTTTTAGAAAATATGGGTTTAAATCGTTTAAATATTTGTCAATTTCCCAAAAACCTTTTATGCCAAAATTAGTTTCCTTCAAGAATGCCACATAATTTAAAATATAAAAATATTACTCTCTGAATTATAAAAACAATTGAAATATAATTTTCTTAGGCCTAGACATCAATTAAATATGAAATATAGCATTCATGCGAAAACATAAAGAATTTTTGAAAATTCTAATTCAAAATTGAAACTGAGAGTGTCTTCTAGTACTAAATATACTTCATGATGTTAAACTTCAAAAACAAAACCACTACTAGTAAATATTTTTTGTTTAATAAAGTTAATAAGTATTTACATGCTTCTGAAAATTTTACATTTAATGACAAATGCAATTTTTACAAAAAAAACGCCTCAAACCATTTTCAATAAAACGAGTTAAGAGAAAAGAACATCTATTTCGTAAGTTAAATTTGTATAAAATGTTATACAGGATATAACTAAAACGCTTATTAAAAAAATGGCTGCAACGGTTTTTTTTGAGTTGGCGTATATTTTCAGTTTTTAATTGTACTCAAACATCCACAACAATAAGCTTTTTTACCATTCCCATTTTTCTTTTTTTTTCTAAGCTATTTCAAAGCCTGAAGCCTAAAGACTTTATATAAATGTACTCCTGTTGCATGTTCATAAAATACATCGTTTTCGAGATAACGAGACATTGACAAAACTCCAAATTATTTAAAAATAAAAATTATTATTCAAGTAATCACATAACTGCAATAAAGTATTATTAGTAAGTCTATTTGAGCAATTTTTACAACTGGAAATAAACAAAAAAATAAATAAACAGACACAAATAAGGTAATCAAAGAGCAAATTAGGCACTTTTTTTGCTTATCATGTTTCATTCGAGTTCCTCAAAGTAATAGCAACATTAATGAAAACGTCTAGATTTGAAACTTGGCAATTCTGTCTGATTAAGTCGCTAAGTAGCTAGTGCCCAATAGTAGCATCTAGTCTCTCAAGTGTAAATCGAAAATATGTTGAATTAAATTGCAACGAAAGGTCACCGCAAATATATCTACTAACGAACTGATTGTGTCTTTACTGTTCCACAAACTTCGAAATTAAGTTTTTTGTACTCCTTTTTTAAAATTAGTGAAATTCGTGTTACATGTTTTATGCAAACCTGTCTATTTTTTATGAGAAATGGGAAATGACCCTTTATATTCAAAAAGTTAAATTGTGTGTAAGTTATTCATATATGACAATTTTCTTATCAATGAATTCGTCAACGAAAATAATGCTTGACGGTGTCTAAGTTTTACCCTGATAAAGAGTAGAAAAACATCTGTGACACTTTGCTTTAAAAACTTGTCTCGAAATCTCAACGGTTTCTAAGATACAGATGCTGAAATTTTAGATTTTTGGGAATAGAACTGATAACGCTAGAAATAAAATGATAAAACTTGAGCTAATGATATGATTAATTAAAGGCAAAAATCCACAGAACTGATAAACAAATCTGTTAACCAATGGCGTAGACAGTGCGAGGCATTGTCAGTAAGAACCTTAGAATTCTAGACACTGGTAATTTTGAAAATTGCGTAAGTTTATTTAAATCCTATTCTGATTTAAAAAAACATATACCTCAATTCATTCGAAAAACAAGCCTAAAACTCTAAAACTGCTCGTTTCACAGAAAAAATGTATAGGAATTTTTTATTCAAAATTAAATTTAAATGCAGTATAAATATTAACGATCGAAAAAAGCATTGCAATTGACATTTTAAATTTTCTGAGGGACAGAGATATAAAAATTTTAAATTTCTATGTCATTGACGTTTAGATTTTTGAACTGGCTACAATGTTTTCAAATTTGCATTTCGAACTAAAATTCCTATATATTTTTTTCTGTGAATCAAATAGTTTCAGAGTTATTTCATATTTAATATTCCACTGTCAGTTAAATTTATGTCAAGACCCGTTTTATATTTCGAAAATATAATAGCTTTTAAATAAACTGAAAAATACCATTTTTCCGTTTATTTGAAAACGAAAAATCACATTAGGAATTAAATACTTTTAGTCAATTTCTAAATTACTCAAATTATTAATTTTTGAAAGTCCAAAAAGACTTCAATTTCTACGTCAATGATGTTTTGAGACTTCTGGTTTGGCTACACTGATTTTAAAATTGTGCTTCGAATAAAAAATTCCAATACATTTTTTCTGGGAAACGAATAGTTTTAGAGTTATTTTATTTTTATTCAGCTATGTGATAAACCAATTTTAAATTAAAAAAATAATTTCTCGGCTGATTTTTCAAATATACTAAAAACTTACACAAGAATTAAATGCACAAATGTACAAACTATCTGGTGGCGTCGAAATTTTGAAGTTCTTAGTGGCAGTGTCACTAGTGTCTCCACCACTGTCTGTTTATAAACTAATACTGTGAATATATAAAAACCAACAATAAGAACCGAAATGAACATCTGGGTAGCCCTAGATATTCTGATATCTGGTCTGCGCCCACAGAACTTAGCTCAAGATCAACAAGGGCATATCAAAGGTTTCTAACTAAGGTTATGGAAGTGAACGGTCTGTAACTGGCGGCGACCAAGTAGGTACATAGGCCATGGCACAACAACCCGAAAAAGCATCATACTTTAAATATCAACATTGTACATAGAGCATTTCAGAAATATTTTAGAAAATGTGATCTTTTTTTTATTTCAAGACTCTGTATCCCGGAAATGGTTGAGATTTCGAAATAAATGTATATTGCAATCTCATTACTTTTATAAAATCTATGGTTTCCTAATTTTTTTCAGAAGAAAACTGTTACCTCCTGTATAAAAAAAAATTAAAATCCTGGTTTCAAACTGATGTTCTGTTAAATCTTAACTGACATGAATAAAAGACCTGGACCTTTCTCTATGATACATAAAAAATGTATTAAAAAAGGCATAGGTATTCAGATTTCGTGTAACAATGACACAAAATTACACGTTTAAGGACTGTGCATTATTTTACATTTTAACGACTTCGCTAGTGGCAAATATCATTCTTTAGCGCACGTCTGCAAAACCTCGTAAACAGGAAAGTAATTTGCGGAGTCTTCCGGAAAAAAGACCTTTAAAACCGCCAACTTAAAACAACAGAAAGCACGTCCCTGCAAAGACGGAAAAAGAGGCGGTCGCGGGGGAAGTTTGTTTATTATTAAAACCGCGACTATCATTAACTTCTTTTACATTCATCTAACGGCCCGTAAAAACGTCACGGAGTTCTCCAGGAGGAGAAGAAACGCCCGATAACGGCCAACAGGGTCGTAAAGGGCCTAATTACAATCTTCGGCACAGGCGGGAAATCAAACAAAGCGCGTGCCAATCGATACACATCAAGTTAATATAGTTTTACATGCAACATCAATCAAACTATTACGGTTTCCCGTAGTTTCGTACGGGATTCGAGGGGCTCGCGAAATTTTAACCCGGAATAATTAATTATCGGAATGGAGTCGAGGAATTCGAGGGGTTTTTTATAGCGGCGGCATTTGTTCGGAATGTTTTGTCGCATTGAGAGGTAAAAAGGACGTCCAGACAGGTTACACTAAAAAACATGTTCCTTTAAATGTATTAAAATGCTTTACCTTGTCTGCTGACCTTTTTTCAGACAAGAAATAGAGTGCTTAAAGTCTAGTCACTTTCATAACTTTTTAATCATCGACCAATTTTAATGGTCTCGCTGATGAAGATTCTCAGAGTTAAAATATCTTTAAAATTTCCTTCAAATACAAAACAAAATCAACAAATTATCGTTGAGATTATTTGTACATAAATAAAAAAGTTTTGGATCTTGAAATCCAAAAATCTCACATAAACAATTTTTACCCACTGGGAAAAAAGAAAATTCTTCTGTGAAAACAGAAATTGCATCATAAAAAAATCTGCAATAATAAAAAATGTGTTTAGCTGAAGGGAATAAACATCATTATTGCCCAGGATATGATTGTTAAGAAACGATATGACCGTAAATCATTAAAAAGGCGTCTATTAACAGCAAAATAAGAAAAAAAAACAATGAACGTTATTTGAATATCTCTCTCGTAATGGTAAAAAATAGACTGAAGCAAACCTCAGATGTAGACGTCTTACTAGACGTCCAAAATGACCCAGAGAACATGGAACAAATCATCTCAAATTCAGTCTAAATCACCGAAATCGACGTTTTCAAGAATCAGATCATTTTCTGTTCACCGACAAATCTTTCTTTGTAGTCCAACAGTGATAGGACTCGAATGTGGTGATGACGCGACTGAAGGTATCAGTATAAAACAAAGGCGGAACATGTTACTTTTGATGAGACTTTTTTATAGTTTGGGGTGGCATCGAGACCAACTTTCGAACTAAACTACTTAGAAAATATTTTAGGATTAAAAGTTTTACCTATATCACAAAGATATGTCCTTATTTTTTTTTTTTTTTGGAATATCTGAAGGTAGGTAATACACAAGAAAATGTGCGTTTCTCAAATATTTGAGGAAATATCAATGTGTAATGGTTTAAGCAATATCAATAAAGCACATTTTTCTTTATTCAACTGAAGGCTTCTACAGAAAATCTCAGAAACAGAGTCTCCTGAGTAATCCCGATGGAAATATAATATCCATCTTTGTGTATTTTTTAAAGAATCTCTATGTCATGTAGCCAGGATTCCAGATCAACAAGGCGTACTCAAATTTACATCTTACAAAGGTATTCAAATGTCGAAACAATACGTTAGTATTTGGCCCTTTGGACTACGCAACGCAATCTCAAGGTCTTTAATATATTCGGGACGATTCAGTGACATTAATTTATATTCATACAAAGAGGCTCCTTTCTCCAGTTGTAAGAGAATATATTGCACTTTTTAACATTAAGCGGAATATGGTCAATCAATTTTTTGAATCCAATAGTATCAACAGAACTTAAGTCCTATTGAGCACCTTTGGAATGGAATCCAAAAAGGGATATTTCGATTGCGAGTTCAACCACAGATGTAACATGAACTTACAAATGCCCTGAGAAGAGCAGTGGGAACAAATTCCGATGGCAATAATCAATAATCTAATAAGAGGCATGCCTAGACGCTGTTAAGAAGTTGTACAGTCAAGAGGAAGTCCAGTCCATTATTAATAAGGATTATCGAGTTATGGAATACACTATTTTCAAGTTTGTGTCATTCGTTCTTAAAATAAAATGCACATTCTGTTTCTTCAAGAAAAAAATATTTAATTGACCGCTTGACACGAAATCTAAAATATACAGGACTTCAAAAGCCCCTTACAGAAAGTGTTTCTTTTTATCTCTGTATAATGCAAATATCTATCACAATGACACAGGCGGTTATTCCTGATGAAAATTTTGGAGAATTTCCCTACGGTGTGATGTAAATTGAAATCGCATATACCGGGTGATTCAGTTTGGTATTCGCGGCCCTGTATCTCGTTTATTTTAACAAATAGCTATAACAAACCCTATATATTTTTAAATCGCCGCTCAAACTCTATCAAATGACGTTATTAGATCGTCTCCATGGTAACATATGTCAAAATTGCTATTGTCGATTGTTTTTGTTCAAATGGCACACTATATATTTCTTTATCAATCCTGGAAGATATTTTATTTCTGCATCCAGCTGTGTAAGGAAGGCTATAGTTTCTTTAAAAATATTGCTAGAAAAACAGCAAAAAAGATTAACCCTACTTTTCGTACCTTTATTCTGAAAAATAATAGCCAGCTACGGAAACAAGCTACTGTGTTTTTTAAAGTAACATATTTTATTTTTAATACGATAATAATAATATAACAAATTAAAAACAATATTTATTTCAAATGTTCAAAATGACCTTCCAAACAAAGAATAGCTCTGTTTATCACTCTCTACAAACACATTCTAGTGTTTCTTCATTTAATCTCCGACATTCTACTCTTATTCTGCTTTTAAGGTCGTCAATATCATTTAGGTAAAGCCAAAAAAAAATCTATAGGAGTGAAATCCGAAGATCTAGCAGGCCATTTAACATATCCATCGAATGTTCTTCATCTCTTGCCTTTCTGGGTTTAAAAACTCTTCTTTTCTTTTGAAAACTTTCATCTGCCGCCAAATTCCTGTCTAACTTTCCGAAAATTTTATCTGATGGAAGTTGTTTCTGCGGAAAACGATGTTGGTACAAACACCTGGCAGCTTTAGCGTTCTTTCGGCGCTCTCCATAAATTAAAATCATATCTAGTATTTCTTGATTACTGTAAGTATTCATGTTATAATAAGTATAGATAGAATAGGTAGGTACAAAATGTCAATTATTTTGACAAACCGTTATTTAGAAACGTCAAAATTCAGTCGTTTCCGCAGCTGGCTATCATTTTTCTGAATAAAGTTACTGAAAGTAGGGTTCATCTTTTTTGTTGTTTTTCTAGCAATATTTCTAATGAAACTATAGACTTCCTTATATAGCTGAACGCAGAAAAAAAAATATCTTCCAGAATCGATAAAAAAATATATAGTGTACCATTTGAACAAAAACAGTTGACTATAGCAATTTTGACATATGTTACCATGGAGACGATCTAATAATGTCATTTGATAGAGTTTGAGCGGCAATTTAAAAATATATAGGGTTTGTTATAGCTATTTGTTAAAATAAAAGAGATACGGGGCCGCGAATATCAACCTGAATCAACCGGTATGTATTTTGAATGTCCCACTTCTAATTTTGAATAGTACCTATATTATGTTCGGTCTTTAAAGATATGAGTGATTTTATGAAAACCCGTTCCTAATTATGTGGAACGTATTATACGTTTCTGCGACAAACTACTACTACTTTTTTGGTTGAATGATTTTCGGGTTGGTTGCCACGTCGTCGATTTACAACTCTTGACGTTTCGAGAGACATATTGCTCTCTTCTTCAGAAGTTACTCTGAAACTGTTTAAGACTACCACTACTACTGTACTAATACTAATACAAAGAATGGTATGTCTATGTTTCAGATCACATATTTTTGTAAGATGTTCGTTGGAATATTTTCTCTGAAATTACATTTATATTTATATCATATCATTGATGATAAATGTCTACTATATATTATTTATTTTATTTATAAATGACTTAGAAGCCAATATATCACTTTCGGAAAACATATTTTTGGTAATGTTTGCTGATGATACTACCATCTGTCTAAAATCAGACTCAGCTGCTTTACTGCAAAATATTGCGAATGCAGTGCTTGCAAACTTTCATGCTTGGTGTATATCAAATAGACTGATTATTAATGTTAGTAAAACTAAGTATATTATGTTTCGTAAAGAACGTTTATTGTCCCAATTAAATTTTACATTAACGATAGAGAATGTTACGCTTGAAAATGTATCTCACACTAAGTTTCTCGGACTGCACATAGATGAAAATTTATCTTGGTCTAAACACATTGAATACGTTTTAAAGAAACTAAATTCCTCATATTATGTTATTCGAAATCTTAAGTCCATTGTTGAAAAAAAATATCTACTAAATATCTATTATGCATTAGTATACTCACATCTAAAATATTTGATCCTGTATTGGGGTCAATCGAGGGATATCCATAGAGTTTTTATATTACAAAAAAGAACATTAAGGTTAATTTTTTCGTATCAGCCACTTGATTCATGTCGACCATTATTTAAAACAAATAAAATATTAACAGTTGCGTCCATTTTCATTTATGAAGCAGGTATGTTTGTGAAAAATCATTTAAATTTGTTCCCGTCCTGCAGCTGTATTCACAGTCATGATACTAGATCTGCATCCAATATCTACGTTGACAACTATAGACTATCTCTTTTTAAGAANTTTATTTTAACAAATATCTATAACAAACCCTATATATGTTTAAATCGCCGCTCAAACTCTATCAAATTATTATATTAGATCGTCTCCATGGTAACATATGTCAAAATTGCTATAGTCGATTGTTTTTGTTCAAATGGCACACTATATATTTCTTTATCAATTCTGGAAGATATTTTATTTCTGCGTTCAGCTATGTAAGGAAGTCTATAGTTTCTTTAAAAATATTGCTAGAAAAACAGCAAAAAAGATTAACCCTACTTTTCGTACCTTTATTCTGAAAAATAATAGCCAGCTACGGAATAATAATAATAGCCAGCTAATACTAATACAAAGAATGGTATGTCTATGTTTCAGATCACATATTTTTGTAAGATGTCCGTTGGAATATTTTCTCTGAAATTACATTTATATTTATATCATATCATTGATGATAAATGTCTACTATAAGCAATCGTACTCAAAGATGATATATTTCTAAGATAAGTATAACAAAATTAAAATACATGCCTATAGATATCTACGGAATACAAAATTGAAAAATATATGTTACCTATGCTATTCTGAAATGACACGACCCAATTCTGCGGCGCTCAAAATGTATCAACTTCTATAAAAATATATTCATTTCTAAATTGTATATAAAATCCTAAAAATATTACAGTTCAGGTATATTTATTTTCAATTGCTTGATTATTTATTTGCCATTTTATAAGCATTAGTATTTAAAAAAACCTAGCAGTCTTAGAATTTGCAATTTTGAAATAGTTTCCAAATATGCGCATATTTTGAATTATATTAATGACCTACACATCTATAAATTTGGACACCCTGTGTATTTGAATCATGGCATACAAGATTTTACTTCTCTTGAGTTTTCGTCGGAGTTTTTTGTATACCCATGGTCGACAAGTTTCAAAAGTATTTCCTAATCATTGTTTCCTGTCTACGTCAATTTCTGGTAAAGACAACTTTACCAATAACCTTACGAAAGCAGTAATTAATTATAAACTGCAATAGCAAGTAGTTTTTGAATAATCATGTTGGTAAAATTTTCATCATCACGTATTACAAATTGCTTTTTATACATGTTTAAAACTCTTAGAAGGAGAACAGAAAATATCCACCATTACACAAGACTTAATTTGCAAGAAAAAACAGTTTTCCTAGTATTAAGGCTGTCAAATGTATCCATCGAAATATATTTCGCCATTAACAAGATACCCTTCACGTAGATTCTCTTTAATTTAAAATAAAATAACTACATACGCTGAAATTGTGAAAGAAGGATTTAGTCGAGTGAATCAACAAAATCATACGCATAACGAATAAATGATTAGAGAATATTTCAGCGGACAGTCGTCTCTCGGCGGTTCTCCTCAATCCACTGGCGACACAGAATACACAAAATTACGGCAACCTAATGAACCCAGTGGGTCCCCGGAGCCTCGTAGACCCAGCCTTTGTGGCTTTTCAATAACGAGAACAGCCATCCACGCTGGCACCGTTATTTATACCATTATTTAGCGGAAAACTCGTAATTGTCGGATTACGTCCTATAACAAGTAATGAGACGGACAAAGGTTGTGCGAACACGCACCTGTGTTTAGGTTTAATCAAAAAGGTTTTTCACTTTTTCAGTTTGTGTGAGCTAAACAAAGCAATGTTATTACAAACAATTTTCATAAAGTAAAGTATGATTATATCCAAACTTCTTCAAAAATAATAATTAAGATTTTTGTCAGTGTATAAATATGCGTCTGGAATTGTGCTTAAATCTACATTTGCGTGATAAAAAGTCCTTGACCCTGAGTTGGAAAAACGGTTTAATGCGAGCGAAAGAAGTCAATCAGGAACGAGATAAGTATGTGACGTAGTCGATTCATCATAATTGTAATTGTAGTTGTTCGTGTAATACTAAAATCAACGTGCGCTGTGTATATATTCAAAAAAAATAGGGAATCATGAAAAGGTCAAACGTTGACGCGGATGTTGAAATTTTTTGTACAGAACAATTCAAAACACGCTTAAAAAATTCAGAGGTATCTTCCTCTGAATTATTTTGCCTTATAAACCCCCACCCGATTATTAACGTTTTCGAAGTTACAGTATCTTGAAGTTAGAGAAGTTTTTTGCTCAGAAATATTTTAAGTATCATCTATCAACAAATATGTTTCTTGAAATTATATTTTAATTCTTCAGGATAAGTAGGTAGGTATATCCAATTAAAATTGTAAGTGTTCAATGCCTGTGGAATGAATAACTTAAAAAATCACATGGGTTCAAATCTGGAGAATATGGAGGCCATACGCTAGCACTTCTACATCCTATCAAAACTTTAGACACTAAAATTAAACACTTGTTATTGTTATAAATTAATTGTTTTCATTCGACATTATTGCTCTGAAAAGCAACGTTAAAATAATATTACTTAAAAAAGCACCATATTTTCATGCAATTGTGATTGCAAAAAGAAGCATTATACTTATATAACTTCAATTTCCATAATTTATGCTTGTTTTTTACGTAGAATTAACAAGTATCCAATTTGCTTATACAGGGTGATCCATTAACGGTATCGAACGGCTGTATACATATAGAAAACTAGACGTGCTACGATTATGGGGTAAAAAATCTATTAACAAATACGACCAAAAGAAATTGATTTAAAATATTTTCAAGTTTGTAACTTCACCGCTATGGGGCGCAACTGCTATAGTGTTGACAACTGAAAAATTATGCCAAACGAATGTGACAGCTCTTGTTACGTGTAAAATTAGTGTCATTTGTGTTGGATAAGTACTTGTGAGCAAGAAAAATGCTTTTTACGAATGTGGAAGCGTATGATATGTTGGCAGTTTATTTTCAATGTTTGAAAAATGCCGTTATAGCTTTAAGAGAATATCTACGCTTTGCGATACCCTCGTAGAATACGCTATTCCAGAGAAGTATTTCAGCGTTTATTCAGACGCCACTACATTCTGTAAGAAGACATCGCCGTACAAGAACGGAAGATAATATTATTAATATGTTGGCTTGTGTCCATGTAAATCCCCAAATAAGTCTAAGGGAATTAGTTAGATACCTGGGAATTTTATATGGAACACAAGTACTTTTCTCATACAAATGACACTAATTTTGCACGTAGTACGTAGCAAGAGCTGTCACATTTCGTTTGGCATAATTTTTTATTTGTTTATTTTCATAAGACAAAACCTCCTTCGTTAAAGAAACAATAATCTGTATAACTAACTATTGCAGTTATCAAAAAAATTTCAAAATAAGCAATAATTCTTTTTAAGGATAAAATTGATATAGTTTTACAATTTAATTTTGGCTTGGATTATGTCAATGTTATTTAGAGAACTGAATAAAGGAGGATCTTCATTATTTTAGCAATAACTTGAAAACGAAAAAGATATCGACCTCCGGTTTGTGTATATGTTTTCCATAATGAATGGTCTATCAAGCCATGAAAAAAAAAACCTATATCGTTGCATTTAATTTTTTAGTAAACGGAGACAATTACAAAACTTTTCTCAATAGCGTCGTCTACCGTTGTGTAGGAAAATAATATTTTTAATCCTATACCTACCATAAAAATAAATTTTATTTATAGTTCTTTAAAAGGAGCCATCGTTTACTGAAATAGATTAAAGCATTTAGAAGTTATGATAATTTAAAAATTTCAAGATAGCGTCCTTCATACTGACGTTGCTATGGTAATAACAAAAAAAGTTCAAACAAAACTTGTGAAGGGTTTAACAGTGTATCTAAAAAATGTATTTGCAACTTAGGTTATATAAGTGAAATTTCGAAAACCCGACAATTTTCTGTAACACTATAGCAGTTGCGCCCCCTAGCGGCGAAGTTACAAACTTGAAAATATTTTAAATCAATTTCTTTTGGTCGTACAGCTACCTGAATGTACTCCAA
Organism: Anoplophora glabripennis; assembly: GCF_000390285.2. Taxonomy (NCBI): domain Eukaryota; kingdom Metazoa; phylum Arthropoda; class Insecta; order Coleoptera; family Cerambycidae; genus Anoplophora; species Anoplophora glabripennis. The sequence continues at coordinate 121,980 of NW_019416655.1, forward strand.
ACGTTTCTTACTAATGAATTGGACAATTTACTACTTGTTTTTATTTTAAGCATGACGGTTATCTGGCGCATTCTGCTGTAACTGTTAAGACCTGGTTACAGAACATTTTTCCCAATCGCTGGATTGGCCTCCGCGATGTCCAGATTTAACAATCATGAACTTTTACTTGCGGGGCCGACTCAAACAGATCGTGTATAGCAGGCCTTTGAACAATAACATCGAGCAGCTAAAACAACGAATTAGAGATGCTGTACAGTCCATATCTTTAGAAGAGATTAGACGCAGCTACAATGAATTCCTTGCACGCCTTCAAATTTGTGTGAACGTTGGCAGAGGAGTGTTTGAATAATGTTTTATTATACATACATTTTTTTCCGAATTTATTATGCTCTGTAAAAAATTAAACCAATATTTTGTATGCGAATTGTTTTATTTATAAAATCAAGTAATTTTTTTGCACGACTTTTGCAAAATATCACTTTTCAGAAATATTAAAAATAAAGGTAGTTTACTCCCGTGACATTTTCAGATTTTTTATTTTCTGGACACCCCGTACATGAAATGTTAAGTTTCACTATGGCAACCTCATTTTAAATTCAAGCAAAACTTTTTATTAAGTGTGCCTTTTTTCCGTAAAATGTAAAATAAACAAATTTTTCCTCTTATTCCCCCTAACCATGGACATACATACTGTAGATACAGATTTACAAAATAATTAGTAAACAGAACAGACAGCGTAATTAGATTTTAAAAAAGTGTTCCAGTACCCCTCGCAAATTTTCAAACAAAGATCAAGATTTGTAAATTTCTCATTTCATTTATATTTGATATTTATAACAATTCTCAATAAAGTGCCAATAGCGGTTTTTGGAATTTTGTTACTAAAGTAAAATATGAAACTAAACCGTATTTAATTTCATTGCATACTGCAAATATTTTCATCAATTAAATAAAAAATTCTACGAGTCTCGTCTCGTGCCATACTGAAAGAGTTATTTAATTATTATTTTATTACTTTACTGCATCAAAGTCTATTTCGAACAACACAATATACAGGGTGATTCACAACTGAGAAATGGAGTTTATAACTTAAAAAATTTGTTGTAAAACCCTTATAGTTTCCGAGAAAAAAATTATTGAAGTTATAGTACATTCAACCACTACATAGCTGGACAACTGTAGTCTCTAGCGTCATTCGCAATAAGCGTGGAGAGCCATGTGACTCCTAATACTGAAATCCGTCGTTGCGGTAGTTTTTACCTGTTATCTGTGGTGTTTACAACAGTTTTTTAGTAGTTAGTGTCAAAAATGGTTTGCGTGTACAGCAACTCAGAGTTGATGGATATCGTTTTAATTTATGGTGAAGCAAGACAACATTTGTATTATGGTGAAGCATTTGTGTTGTGGTGAAGCAAGACATAATTTGTGTTAGTTCGTAGAAAGTAAGACGACCCAAACGTGTTTACACGTTAGTGGATAAAATTTTGAACAATTGTTGTAACATCGGGTATGTCAAATGATTTTATTATTTAAAAACACATTAATTTTATTAATTAATAAAGGCAAAAGCAGTTGAATTTGCCGATATAAAATAGGTGCTATAAAATTCTATTTACATATTTCTTTCTTTGGGAAAGTCTTTGTCCGTTTTTATCACACCGCCATGCCAGTCGCAGTGTGCTAGGTCAGGTTTTACAGTGGACCAGTTTCCAGTGCCGTGCAGAAGTGTATTTTTAAATCAATTTCGAACTGCCTTTTTTTATTTTTTCTTTACAAAATTGTAATTGTAAGGGTCCCCTGTACATCCAGAATTTTTTTTGATAAGTTCTGAATCACCCTGTATTTGTACATTACTTTGTTGATGTAATTCATCGTAACCTATTCGTGCAAACATTTATGAGAATATATCATTTTGTTGCAGTGTGGAGTGTATATTTCACAATGATAGACGTACAGCTCACACTTCCCAGCGACAAAGCGAAGTTACCGCCGTCGGACCACCCCATACTCACTTTACTTGCAAGGGACAATCAAGGGACTAAAGTTAGGAGCAACTTGCAGCACTTGAGGTTTTCCATTAATGGGACGTCGAAATATTTCCAAGTCTTCGCCACTACTGGAGATGTGTTGCTCACTCCAACGTTTTTCCAAAGCGATATAAAAAGTAAGTATTCTAGTAGTATTAATCCTGCCTTTTAAATTCATTTCGTGCTTCATGAAGTTGTTCCTCAGTGATTTTAAACTAAAAAACTTTAATGAACAACATATTTAAAGCCACTGAGTTTCGAGATACGGGGTGTTAAATATTAAACAATGTCAAATGTTCAATATCTCCTGAAATGGTATTTTTAACAATTCCATTTAGTAAACATTTTTCTTAGCTCATAGGTTTCATTAAAACAAATTGACGTCAAGTCATATAGAAAAGTCTGTTTGCTGAATAAATGGATATTTTTTTACCTTGTAAACATAGTTCAGAAAAACTTTACGGCGCAGTTATATGAAAAAAAAATTTGCATGAAACAAATGTAATGAAAGAAACAAACAGTGCGTGTTAGTATGCTATTTAGATTCAATTTGATTTATGTTTAGTAAATTTATGCATTCACAAAAATAGTAACTGCTTATTTAGCAAAGTTAACAAACAGCTATATGCGAGTATATTATCACGTATCACTTTTAGTAATGTTCATGATACTGTGCTAGCCCTTCAAAATTATTTAAAAAACAAAAGGATAAAGTAGGCGTAGCGGAATTTTCAGAATTCTCTCCCTATTTCCATCAAGAACTTCGACTGAATTATCACAAAAAATAATTAGGAAACCTAAATTGGGAATTAATTCGTACAGCGAATTTTCAAATTAGAAACATTTCGTGACTGATCTGATATCGTGATTCCACGAATATTTCAGCCCTGAAGAAATTTGTAGACATCAAAGTAACGTATGTTCTGAAATTTACTTTCATGGAAGACGCCGCCGCATATAAAACGCTTTATATCCCGTACCGTCACTTGTCATTCGCTGAAACGTACGAGTGAACCTTATGAAATATGCTTTCCTCAAAATTTTACGTCGCTTTCAGTTTGTTTAATATTTGACAGTGTAGTCCCTAAATTCTCCCGCCTGTCTTTTTCTATTATCTATAAGAAAAAGCGTTAAATTTGAGAACGTAAAATAATCACTATCGATATCAGAGAATTTATTGATTGACTGTCAGGAAACTATATCTGGACACTAAATGTCTATTTAGACTGAAAATTCTGCCAGACCAATTCGAGAGTAAAAATGTTGAAATACGTTTGATTCTGCATAGAAGTAGATGGGTGGGTTTTGAAACTCTTAGGTTTCTTCCTACGATTTTTTTTTTCTGTAGCTCGGTAACTAAAAGAGATGAGGGCAAACTGAGGTTATTTTTAAATTTTCATTATCTGAATCACTGTTATACGGGATATTCTCGAAAAAAAGCTTCATAATTTCAAGGGTTGGTAGACATAACTTTTTCTTTGGACCATTACTTTTTTAATTTTTAAACAAAGAACGTCAAAAAAAATTGTTAAAACAACGCTATTTGAAATAAAATAATGTATTGCATTGAAATGCTATTTTTCAAAATAGAAATAGGCTGAGAAAACAAGCTTATATTTTTCTGATATAAACATTTATTATGTTCATTCTTTTCTGTAATTTAAAGCCAAATTGAAACCGGAAATAGGAAACCGCATTTTAAACGGAAAGTTTCTTATGAACATGGGTCAGAAAATGCTTAGAAAAAAAATATAGTTACACTAGGTACCAAAAACACAAACAAAACTCCAAAATAGATACAAATAAAAAAAAGTACAGTCCTTAGATTACACAATACGACAAAAAATATTGTTTTAGAGACGTGATCCTGCCTATCTATATTAAAATTTTCCGCTGAATCCGAAAATGATAAAAAATATTTCTGACACACGGGTTCCCCCCTCTCACCCTCAATTCCCCCCAAAAATTAAAAAACTCCAAACTAGCCATCCAACCCACCTATCTTTAGTAAAATTTTTCAACGAATCCGAAAATGATTAAAAAAATTATGACGTATCGATTCCCTAAAACGCTAAAACTGTAATTCGTAAATGCTGCCTGGGAACGAGACAAAAGCAACTTTTAGTTCAAAATATTTTTTAGTTTTGGTTTTACCAACAAATGTTATAACGGTTGCCATGTCTGATTTATATTTATTTTTATTTTTGAAAGAAACAAGTGAGAGATATAGATGAGGATCCCTCACGTCAAAACAATGTTTTTAAAGATAGGGTGGCTAATTTGGATTTTTTGAATTTTTGGGGGGAATTTCTGTTTAAAAAATCAAAAGATCAGTCAACTTTGCTTTCAAATCATCTTGATAAACTGAGGACAAACAACAAAATTTTATCAATTTTTACACCAACATCTAGAATATATGGCTTTAGTTCATGTGAATTTTTAATTATTTGAACTTGTTAAAACTTGTCATTGACATTGTTCATAGAAATTTAACTAAACCGTGAAAATTTTGTTTTAAACAATTGTTGGAAGTTTTGTTTTCAAAACATTACATGTAAAAATATTCCGTATTTTGACAAATATAAACTATGTCATATGACACATATACGTGATCAGAAAAATGTGCTGAATCAACACGAAAATCTAATTTGGCATGCAAATGAAAAACACAAGATGCTTACCGTTTATCCACACTAACAGAGGTCACGGCTAATACGACTACATATTTCAATTCCATATAGAATGGTCAGTTTAAAAAGACCACGTCTTTCCATTTTTGAATAAAAAGTAGAAAAGAAATCTTAATATTCAGTTTTTCGATGATATCTTCGGCAAGTTAATTGCCAGCAATATCCAGCACTTTATCCTAATTTGACCAACCTCGTATCTCTTAAAATAACCGATCACAATGGTGCTGCTCTAAAAACGGCCACCCTGTACAACCTAGAAGACAATTTTTATTCATAAATAATATCTTCCAGCTAACATGAACGGAAATTTGTATTAAATTTAAGCGAGAACTATTGTGTAATACTTGAAACTTGTGCGGCATCGAAATGTGAGTTGAAACTTTGCAACTGACACATAAATTTCGTCAAAATAATTACGCCCCCCATCCTCATCCACTGTAATTGATACCAGCAATCGAAACCCAACATCTTATCAAATTTCCTGTCTTTTCCAGGTCTTGGAAAAGTCTCGACGACGGCCTGTGTCGTAGACACAATCAACGACGACCGCGATCGTATGAGTGTGCAAGTGAACATTTTCCCGTCGGATAATCTGGACTGCGACGAGATCCTCGGCGATATCTGCTACTGGACCGACGTGACGTACAGGATAGAGGAGGACACCCGGGCCAGCTTGTTGGGGCCCTTGGCGTCGTCGTACGTCAGGGAAATGTGCCCCGGTTACAGTGTCAACTACACTACAAATTCAAGTGAGTCCTTCTAACATTCTAAAGAAAACTGATATTTGAAATTAACTTTTTAATGTCAGAGTAGTGCTACACGAGCGCTATTTTCACTACGTTCATTGTACGCGTTAAAAACAAATACACAGAGTATTATATTGGCTGTGCTTACTAGGTTCCTATGGATACAAAGAACAAATACCAGGGTTATATTCGCTGCGTTCGCTTTGCATGAAAAAGAAACCCTCACAGAGTGGTATGCTATTTTTTTAAAACGGTATCACTGTTTTTAAAGCCACACATAGTGCTATGTGTTAGCTATGTTTGTTAGGCATGTTAAAAACATCTAGTGTTACGACCACCTAGAGAAATATACTAGCTTGTATTCGTTACGTGTATAAAAATAGCTGGTGCCATTCTATGTTAAAACCACACAAAATTATATGATAGCTATGTGCGCTATGTTCGTTATGTACATTATAAGTAGCAAATATTATAATTACACAGAGCGTTACTACTATGTTCGCAAAGTCTATTAAAAATAGACACCACTGTTTTATGCCAAAGCCACACAGAACGTTATGCTAGAGCTACCTCTTTAGACATATTAAAAACATCCCGAACAGCAGAGAACTATATAGCTATGTGTTTAAGAATAGCCACACAGAGCGCTATGCTATTGCTATATTTGTTGTTCGTTAGAAGACCCAATGTTACAACCACACCAGCTTTCTTTTATATACGTTATGTTTTCTAAAAATAACAACCACTGTTCGTGCTGTAGATAAAACGGTATGTTTGTTGTATACGTTAAAAAAGCTATATTTGTTAGCTATGTTCGCTGTATGTATTAAAATAGTCACCACTGTTTTATGTTAAAACAACAACATAGCTATGTTCACTATGTTAGCTATGTACGTTAAAAATAGGCTAATATCGTTGTGTGTTAAAAATAATCACCACTGTTTTATGCTAAAGTCATACAAAGCGATATGAGAGCTATATTCGTTACGTTTACTATGTACATAAAAAATATGACCACACAGAGCTTTATTTTGTGTTTTCTATGTTCGTTGTGTGTATTAAAAAGCTATTACTGTTTTATGCTGAAGCTTTTCACAGCACTTACTGTCTTTACTACATTTAATATGCGTGTTATAAACCTAACCAATATTCCTACCATAGAGCGTTATACTAGGTATGTTTGTTATGTTTGCTATATGTATTAAAAGTAGCCAGCATTGTTTCAAACATGGCTACGTGGTATGAGTAATACGTACCCTACATTCGCAATAAAGTAGATTTGCTTTTCGACTATATGTTTAAATCAGCGTTGTCAGTGGTACCGAACGTTATCCCTATGAAACAAATGCACTGTTTTAAAATAAATTTAGTAATACGTAGAGGATATTTCATTACAAAATAATTAATATGTTGATAGCGAAACATTTATCAGGAAGTAAATAACCTGAAAAATTTGAAATAATTATAATATACAAGACATAAGTAGAAGACATAGATAAAAATATTATAGGTTGGTCAACTTGCAGTTTTGTTAATAAATATGTTGATATGTCATCGAAATTATAAAAACCGAGATAAAAGATATTTGGTATCTTTCACGACGGTTTAAAAATAGATATCTATCATCGCAAAATAGCAACTTATCAATATTTTACTGAGCCATGTCTATTTGGTATGGTAAAACAATGAAATCGAATCTATAGATAACATAACTAACTAACATAGTGCTTGTGTGGACCTAGTATTAATGTAAGTGTCTACAACAAACGGAAGAAAAAAATAAGAAACTGGTCAATTTTTTAAGATCACCAATGACTTGAGCCTGAAAAGATTCATTGTTAATATACAGGGTGTAAGAAGTTTGACTGCCAGCATGAGATAGACTAATCATAAATGAACAAAAAAGTTGTATATTACAGGGGCGTAAGTTTAACAGTTTTCAAAATACAGCGAGTATTAATATTGGGGAGTTTCATCACAATGTGACAACAGCGCTTAACCTAACGCTACACAGCTAGTGCATACCACGTGTGCACGCGGCAGACTTGTCCTACGGAAAAAAATTAAACAACTATTATTGTGAAACATTTAGTAAATTTCAAGACAATCGTTTGCCAGTTTTTAAATAAATAAAATAAAATGTATCGCTTTTGTAGTAATTATTATGAGTTTCTGAAAACAGGAACTCAGGAAGGAATCAAAATATGAATTTGATAAATATGTAGGTAATTAAAGTACCCAAAGATTCACGTAATCCAAATAATCATACGTATTAAAAATAATTTAGGTACTTACCAAAATGCAAAATTCAGTCATTTTTAAACGCACAAGTAAAAAACAAACTACAACATATGCTCAAAATGTCCATTACCATTTTCGATGCACGCACGACAACTTCGAATCCATATTTCACGCACTCGCTTAAAAACACCTCAAAAAAAGGAAATAGTGGTACGCAAAAAACGCCCAGACACGGTCCAATTCCAGATACTAACTAAATTGCATAATGCTGGACAGCTTAGTACCTCGTGTTATATGCCGCGCCGTTGTCACATTGCTCGATATGAATTTTAAATTTATTGCAATGCTAATTATTTTTTAGAATTAAGCATAAAGAAGTTCAAAAAGTGATAAAAATTGAATTTTATGGTATGGTTGAGTTTAGTTTGTCATATAAGGTTTTTTTGTTTATTTTAATGTATTCTATCATCTGTTAAAATTAAGGCAGTCAAAATTCAATACCCTGTATTATGAGCGTATTTCTATTTTATTACACAACTTAACAACCCTTGAGCAGATATAATATAAATTGTATACTTTTTATGCAACTGGGATTTTATGCTACACTGAAATGAAAACAGAATTTTAAGCAAATGAGTGGCTGTATCAAAAGCATCGTTAAACAGTTTATTTTATAAATTTGGTAGCCTAAATCAACCCCTTGACTGATCCGTGTCGCAAGGAGTTATTTATGAAATTTCGTTTTATTTTTAGTATAGCAGAAATATCCAATTAAGTTAAAAAATGATCCTTTTAGATAACATCGCATTATTAACACATCTGTCAAATGAATGACATGGTGTGATATATAGTAGCGATGAATATTTTTTCTCTTAAAAAACCATGTGGCGCCTTCGTATCTTTTTGAACGATTTAGGTATTAAGTAGGAATCTTATTTAATATTTAATTTACAAATAGGTTCAGGGTGATAACATACAAAATAGGAGAATATGTAAATTCGATATGAAAATTTTAGTTTTTGTTTTTATTTTTATTGTTTAATTGTAAATCCACATTCCGAAATTTCCTAAAATCTAATACCATGTGTACTGCCACTAAGATGCATTTTTATGATAAAAATATATAAAGTATCTAACTTGAAAATCGTAAGTTGGGATTATATTCTCATGCGGCCATAATTAATTATTTTCATACCAAAAAACTTCATATACCCAGTTCAAAACGAACAGCAACGCGTTTTCCTAAAGCTACTTGGTTTAAGGAATACCTATTTTCTGAACGACCCTGTACAGAACGTAGTAAAAAGAAAGGCAATTGAAAAAGCCAACGGACAGAAAACTACTGTGGTATTAATTTAATTATTATTAGGGGACGTGCTAATGGAAAGTTACAATAGACAAACACGAGGCTGATAGATATACCTACACTAATCACTTAATTAAGAAAACATATCTATATTTTTCTTTATGAAATTGAATACCACGTTTTTGATAGATAGAATATAAATATACCTGTAGTGAAACAGCTATTTTTCTAATTAATGGTGGATGCGCCAAGCAGAGGGAGCGTCCGAATGAAACATTTATATGATGTAAAAATTTCTTTATACGAATATTTTTCAGTTTAAGAACTGTAACAAGTATAAAGGAAAAATTTTACTAAAACTAAATATATTGTAATAGAATAAGTTAGGGCAAAGATTTTAAACTATCAAAGAGAAAGGCAAATCTGGGAAAATAAAATTGGTAAAATTGATTTTAAAGAAATAAATTATAAATTGAATAAGTGTGACCAATAGGCGTACAGTAGATGGTTGAAATAAAGAAAGAAAAGATGAAATAAAGAAAAATTAGTATATGATCAATTAAAAATTTTCGTAAAAAAAGGATTTCAATTTAAAGAAATACAATGTAATAAAGTATATTTGGAATTGAAAATGTGATTGGTAATAGAAATGTGGATTACTAGAATTAGAAAGTGATTTAAAAAAAATTTGTGGGACATGAAAAGAAAAAGAGTGAGGTAACTAAGAAAGAAAAATAATAAATTGCGGGAGGTGACTGCTAAAGTTTTTTAAATAAAATTTTTAATTTAAAAGGAAGATAATTTGATTGCCAGAAAGAAAAAAAATTATTAAATAAAGAAAAACCATAAATGAATTAGAAATTTTTTTACGAGAAATAGAATAACTGTGGTCAGTTAAAATTCAAATTCCATCTCAAGATTAAGTATCTAAATTCATTAATCAGTATAATATTTCAAAATGAAAATACTAATCTTCTCAGAACCTTACCCTAAGGTAAGACTACTCATATTAGATCAAAATTTGTTTGAATCTTAAATCATTTTTTTTCTCAAACAAAAACTTCCTCTATTAACATAACAAACTAAAATTTGAATTAAATTACAGCTATATGCTCATGTGAGCTGGCGTCCAGACAATAAAAAAGAAAAATAGGTTACAAAGAAAAAGAAGCGAAGCAGAATAAGTAAATACAGTTAAGAAAATTACCATTTATAACAATATATTAAACAATAATGTTCAAGCANTAATGTATCTAGGTTTATGAATGACATATCTATGTTCAAGGTTAAAGTCATAAATTGTCCGCTCTCTGGTAATAAAGTATATTTGGAATTGACAATGTGATTGGTAATAAAAATGTGGATTACTAGAATTAGAAAGTGATTTAAAAAAAAATAGTGGGACATGAAAAGAAAAAGAGTGAGGTAACTAAGAAAGAAAAATAATAAATTGCGGGAGCTGACTGCTAAAGTTTTTTAAATAAAATTTTTACTTTAAGAGGAAGATAATTTGATTGCCAGAAAGAAACAAATGTATTAAATAAAGAAAAACCATAAATGAATTAGAATTTTTTTACGAGAAATAGAATAACTGTGGTCAGTTAAAATTAAAATTCCATCTCAAGATTAAGTATCTAAATTCATTAATCAGTATAATATTTCAAAATGAAAATACTAATCTTCTCAGAACCTTACCCTAAGGTAAGACTACTCATATTAGATAAAAATTTGTTTGAATCTTAAATCATTTTTTTTCTCAAACAAAAACTTCCTCTATTAACATAACAAACTAAAATTTGAATTAAATTACAACTGTATGCTCATGTGAGCTGGCGTCCAGACAATAAAGAAGAAAAATAGGTTGCAAAGAAAAAGAAGCGAAGCAGAATAAGTAAATACAGTTAAGAAAATTACCATTTATAACAATATATTAAACAATAATGTTCAAGCAGTTAGCTGCGGTCGGTAGTAAAGCATATGAAATTTTATACTATATAAACGCTGAAAATTAACTTTTAATAGATAGTCGGCTCCCAACCATATTGCTGGACATTGAGCACCTACGATGGACGACACACAACATCACTAATGTTCGTGATTTAATCATACATCATGGAAAACCAGCAGTGCGCTGATACAGACATAAAGAAATGATTGATAACAAATGAAATAAAATTTTTATGGCGATTTTGTGATATAATGGAAACAACACTAATCATTTAGAAAATTAAATTAAGGCCAATAGTTGACTTTATTTACATCTTCAATCATTAATAAAAATGATAAAAACTAAAGGCCTTGATGCACTACATACTTATATAATGATATACTCTTCGGATCTAAAACAGAGAATATTGTTTGAAAAATCTACTTGTTGCTCTTTGTTACATCGAAGTGAAATTTGGCACTCAATTTTTTACTGCCACAGCATTATTATTTACTTATATCTAGAGTTGTTAATAATGTCTAAACGGCAAAATCCTTTGGGCGGTCCTGTCCACAAATTTAATATAAATCGTAGGTGATGGCAAGGGGGATAACAATCTCTGTTTACGAAGCAGGCTGCGGTACAACGCATATCGAATTTCGTCTAGGGAAATTAAAAGAGGAGTCAAGAATTTACTTGGAAATAACGACTGTGCTTAACTTCGCATTTAGTGGATGCTTTCTAGAAAACGAAACAGAGACAATAACTGAATTGTTCGGATCTAAACTTATGACGTTAAATATAATTTCAGGAACGGACGGAAATACTAATTGGAATGTATAGATTGAGTTGCGAACAATAATCTTACTGCTGGGGTATTATTTTCTTTTGTACGTTTGCTATTAATTAAATTTCGTCTAACTTTCGGGATAGTTTCCACGTTTCTGCTTAATTGGTATAGATTCAAATTAAATGAAAAGATTAAAATTATATTAGTTTAACGTTTAGGTAATATCAAATTTTATGTTATCAAAAGAATTAAATACTGCTACTACTGCTAATTAAATACTACTTTAGTTGATGAGCATTTCGCACATTGAGCTGGAATTATCTCGCAAATTTCTTCTAAAAAATATAATTATTATAAAATAATAATAGAGTAATGTGATAGTAATTATTGTATCGTGAAGAATTATTTCAGCTGTGAAGAGATTGATTCACAAATTCAGAGAGATTGAATCAATTATCTTAAATCAATCTTAAACACTCTTCTGTCCGTCATTCAAGTCGTTCAACACAAAATATCGGAGCAGTTCGTGAGAGTGTTGCTGAGAGTCCACGAACATCAATTCGGTACCGTGGTCAAGAACTGGACATTTCGAGAAACATTTCGAGAAATATACAGCATATTCTCACGAAAGATTTGCATCTTAATACTTACAATGTTCAATTGACTCGATAACTGAAGCCTAGCGACCACGCAGAGCGAAGAGAGTTCGTTGAATGGATTTTGGAACAAGCGATGTTGATTGTTCGAACAAAATCATCTTAAGCGATGGAGGCCCATTTTCATCTTGATAGCTTCGTCAATTGACAAAATTAGCGCATTTGGGGTTCAGAAAACCCACGAGTGATTATTGAGAAACAAATGTATTCACAACGTGAACAATTCAATTACTGCATGAGTCATTTCCTGGACGTGTAATTTCCCGTTTTGGTGATCCGAATTGGCTCAGATCGTGCGACTTGTCGCCGTTTTAGTCTTTCTTTGGGGTTTTTAGAAGTCTGCGCTTTATGCCAACATGTCCACGCCTTGAAAGAGGAACTTGAGCGCTGTTCAACGAAATTCAGCCGCATTTAGGCAAAACGGTCATGGAAATTTCGACAAATGAGTGCGCATATGCCAGCAATGCCATGGAGGCCATTTACCCGATATGCCATGCCTGACATACAGGGTGTATCATGAAGAAGGCCCAGTAGGATTATCTCAAAAAGTAGCCAGAATTGAAATCTGAAAATTTTTATACAGGGGTTTATCAAAAAGACCTATTCAATGAATTTTCCGTAGTACCATTTGAAATAACAGAGTTGATGATTACTTCCGGTATAACCGGAAGTGCGAGTAAGTTGACACTATTTTCATTTTGACTGCTTTTTGAGATAATGCTACTGGGCCCTCTTCGTGATAACCCTGTATATACTTTATGAAACAATAAAAAAATTCCACACAATTTTTAATTAAAAATCTGTGTTTTCTATCAAAATTACTTCTTGCGTGAATTCTGGAACACTCTTTAAATATAAAAGATATAGAAAAAAATAAATCCTGGTTCGAATCATTCATCGTGTAAAAAGGATAATTCAGGAATTACAAGAAATGTACTAATTATTTTTATAAAAAAATATCTTACATATTGTCCGAAATATGATACTCGAATTTATATATGCAAATATATTGTGTTAAATCAACAAAGGCATCGAAATTTTGTCGGACACAATATTTAATCATCGCATTTGGTAATTGTCAATAAAATTCAAATTTTTTACAAACCCAACAGATTGTGCGGTTCGAATACAAATATATTTCGACAAATAAATCAACCATTATCCTAGTAAATGTCAATAAAATATGCAACAAAACGATGTAGAATTATAACAAAAAGCAGATTGTCGATTCACAATTATTTTCATAGCATAGAGAGAAAATTATTAAAATTTTTAGTTTTTACTTTGTTTACTGCCGTTTAATTAATATTGATTAAATATGCAGATTGAATCAAACCTTTACAACTTTTATTAAAATTGCAAAAGGATTATAAAGTTACGAATAAAAGTTAGAAAAATGCTACGTCCATAATAATAATAACCATATACAACCCCTTCTCAATCTCACGACTTTGGTACACACAATTTCAAGTCATTTTAGACTTCGCGATCTATCAATTTCATTGAAAGCAATATTGAAAGTACTTCATATTTCAGTATTTCACTTGTGACAGTAAAAATAAATCAATCAAATTTTTCACGAAGCTGTAAATCATGCTGTGACACATTTACATTTACATACATATCCAACGTCTCTCATTCATACCTATTTTGATACACCGAAACTGAAACAGACGAACAAGGTGAAGGACTTTGAAATGCTAAATCACAGTTCTTTTGAAGTCGTCAGTTGGTAAAATTCAACTACATATTGTGGTAAGGTGAAACGTAAAACTATTTGATTTTTCTTGTTTTTTTTTTGTGAATGGATAATAGCACACAATTATTTATTATCTAAAATATACACTGTGTCCTAAAATGATGGAATAAAATTCATGTTTTTTTCCAGTTGAAGTTTAAAAAAATTTACTGAAACAAGTCAATAATTAACCATTGCACAATGCCCAATTCGGTGTTCAAAGTTATCAATTACTATCAACCCGCCCCGGCTTCGCATGGGCAAATATAAAATAGCCTATGTTACTCCGAGGAGATGTAGCTTTCGGTAAAATTGGTTGAGTAGTTTTTGAGTTAAATCGTAACAAACAAAAAATCAATCATCTTTCATCTAATGCGACCCTAATATTAATTTTAAAATAATTCACGATATATCTATATACCTAAAGACAACAAACGAACTCAAAACTAAAAATGCAAAACCTTTAAATTTAAAACAATATAGGTAACTACCAACAATGTGAAAACAAAACGAATTAAATTAAAGTACCTATGTTCAGGACTATCAATTTTAATTAATAAGTAAGTAGTTAGGTATCTAACTACCTAAAGAAAACAAACACGAAACAAAAATGCGACTATGAAGTTTTAAATGATTCACAATAAGAAAAAAACAAACAAATTATTAAAACTCAATGAAATAAAAGTATGTTTGCAAGTATCTATGTATGTTCCGACTACCTAAAGACAACAAATACAAAACAAAAATGTGACCTTAAAATATCGAACGCAATTATAACTTTCCAACAACACCCAGAAAGAAAACACAGTCGTCAGTCGTCACCTCCATTCGCTCCAAGTCAGTTTATTAAAGGATCACGCGCGCGTTATCGTTCGGCTTATTAGCTAAACAGTAGGCAAGACGGTGCGGGGGGAGGGTCGGCGATCGCATCAAGCGAAGCGAGGCGCTTGAATTTTATTCTCGCGTCCGTAATTTTTTTGCGATTACTCCTAAGATATTCATTTAAATTATATGGTGTAAAAGAGTAAAATAATGTGCATGAAATGCTTAAAGCCTCTAACTTATTTAAAATGATAAGGATTAATACCGTATTTGTGTAAATAGCTTTTACATTACCGCTTTATAATTGCCAATTTTTTAAAGTATTAAAATGGATATAGGTAGTATGTTATCTTTAACATATAGACATATGCCATCGCGGACTTTTCTGTAGGCATATATAAGATACACAATTCCACCATACATTGATACACTACATAAACTTTCGGACCCCCCCGGCTCGGACGCGAGGCGCGGGGTCACGGGGCGCCCGCGCGGCCCGGTCGAATCACGGCGACACGAAATTAATTTCGTTGCGCATTATTTTGATTTTGCTATATCTCCTAAGGTATTCATTTAATTTGCATGGTGTAAAGGGAAAAAATAATCTTCATGAAATGCTCAAGCCAACTAACGTATTTAAAATGATAAGGATTAATACCGTATTTGTGTAAATAGCTTTCCAATTACCGCTTTATAATTGCCCATTTTTTAAAGTATTAAAATGGATATAGTATGTTATCCTTAAGAGATAGACATATGCCATCGCGGACTTTTCTGTAGACCTATATAAGATACACAATTCCACCATACATTATTTTGTTATATCTCAAAGGGTTTAGGCAGCGTTTTCGTTGAAAGCTCCCAGACGGCTTATTTTTTTCCGACACCTCCAACAAATATCGTTAATGTATACAAAAACTTAACAAATTATATACTAAAACCTTCCTCGAGAACCACTCTATCCATTGGTGAAAACAACATGAAAATCAGTGCAGTAGTTTTTGAGTTTATCGCGAACAGACAGACAGACAGACAGACGCGGCGGAGGATAGTGTCTAGTCTTTTCACATACACTTTGCTTATTAGATGGCCCCACAAAAAGAGTCTAGTAGGGTTAAGTCATAGAAACGTGGTGGCCATTCAAGCGGCCCTCTTCTGCCTATCCTTGAGAAAACTTCATTAAGGTAATTTCTTACATAGAGGCGAAAATGTGGAGGGGCACCATGTTGTTGGGACCAGACATCACCAGCAGGCATATCGTGCTCATTAGGGTTAGGAAAAATTAATTCCAGGGCTGGAATCAGCTGAAAACGCAACAAATCCAAATAAATTTCTCCTGTCAAATTGCCCTCAAAGAAATAAGGTCCCAGTATGCGATTTTCTATTCCAGCCCAAACGTTCACTTTTATGTTTATTTTTCTTGCATCCAGTGAGGATTTTCTGGGCTCGAAAACCTAGTATTTTGACTTTTCACGGTTCCGTTTAAGAAAAAGTTGCTTCGTCAGTGAAAATTATGATTTTTTAAGTTGGGTCTTTCAAATAAATTTCTAATTTCCTCGCAAAACAGTAATATCAATAATAATAGTAATAATCTTCTGTCTGTGTCATCTGCTCAGAGTTCTTGTAAGACGTTAACTTTGTAAGGTTGCCACTTTTGACTTTTAGAGTTCTGTTAACTGAGGATTTTGACAAGTTGAAGTTGTCTGATAGATCTAATGGATAAGTGAGGATTTTCAATATCGGCGAGTATCACATTTTGACGGTCATTTTCGCTTACCGTTTTTCTCCGTCCTGGTCCAGGTAAATCCTTTATACTTCCGGTTTCTTCAAACTTTTTGGATACTTTACTTATTGTAGCTCGACTAATTCTCTGGTCTGGATACTTATGGTGAAATAAGTCACATACCTCCTGTTGACTACGGATTTTATCTTCGTATAATTAAAATTTCAATTCTCTGTTTTTCCCTTAAACGAACAACCATTTTTCAAAATAATTTAACAGCGAATAAATTCACGTTATACCTAAGGTACTCTGGTAAATTTTGTGTTTATCGGTTTGTTAAAAAAACTTTAAAGTAAATAGAAAAAGATTAATAAAGAGTAGATATGTTTTTTAAACTACAAAAGAGACTATGATTGTTTGAAATAGTCGTCAGTAAGACATAAAAGACAATTTTTTACATTATTTTGACAACTATGACAAAAAGTATCATTTTGCGACACTGTAATAGTATATTATACTATAAGGGAGAGAAATGCGTTATTTTGGCAGAGGTGCAATTTGAAGGCCGAGGGCGAAGCCCGAGGGCTACAATGCACCGAGGACAAAATAGCATCTCTCCCGAATGGTATATACTATTTTTTCCACGGTCTCATTAACTTAAAAACACATATTTTGTCATTATGAAGTAAGTAGCACCAGAATTATTGTATTCGGATTTGAGCATTTATTTAGTAGTCGTTGAGTTATTGTCATAACTACAAAATAAACAAACAAAAAGAATTGTCAAATTAAGGTGCTAGTTTGGTTTAGTTTAAAGTTTGTTTAGTGCACAATGAATAATTGTGAGTCGGAAGAGATTGTGGAGGCTGCAAATATTGCAATAAGCAATTTGCTGCCTACGAAGTCAAGATCTTTATACGATATAGCCTACAATCGGTTCAAAAAGTGGTGCGCCGAGAAAAATGTTCAAGTATACAGCGAGAATGTTTTGTTGGCATACTTCAGTGAAAATGCAAAGAATTACAAGTCTTCCACATTATGGGCGCAATATTCTATGGTTAAGTCATGCTTGATAATTTACGACAACATAGATATAAGCAAATTCCCCAAGCTGATCGCATTTTTGAAAAGAACCGGTGACGGATATCAAGCGAAAAAATCGAAAATATTGACAAAGGGTGAAATCGACCGTTTTCTATCAAGTGCAGATGACAAAGAATTCTTAATGATTAAGGTAAGATTACTTTTGTTGTTAGGTATTTCAATTATTAAGTATTTTGATTTTTTATAGGTTGGATTAATTCTGGGGATTGCCGGAGCTTGTCGAACTGATGAACTAGTCAATTTAACTGTAGATGATATTGAGGATGTAGGCTCTTCCTTGATTGTAAAAATTCCAAACACTAAGACAAAGATTCCACGAACCTTTGTGGTTACCGATGTGGGAAATATGCTTGAATTGTTTCGAAAATACCTGTCCCTTCGTCCTCCCCACGTCAAGCATAAGCGCCTTTTTTTGTACTACAAAGCAGGAAAATGTAGTTCGCAGCCAGTTGGCAAGAATACCATGGGAAAAATTCCGAGTGTAGTAGCTTCGTATTTAAAATTACCTGATGCTGCATGTTATACTGGTCACTGCTTACGAAGATCTTCAGCGACATTACTGGCAGATGCTGGTGTGGATATCACGACAATAAAGCGTCATGCTGGTTGGAAATCAACGACAGTCGCTGAGGGTTATGTCGAGAACTCCATTGAAAATAAGACCAAAATTGCTAATCAGGTTTTAGTAGGTACCACTACTAGCGCAATCACAAAAACTGTAAATGTAAGCGAAAGTAATATTCCTTCTAATATTAATTTTGAAAATTGTACAAATGTAACATTTAATTTAAATGTCAATAAATAATTTCAATGTTATCTTTTTTTTTGCATGAAAAACGTTCTCCATAATGTAAACTCCCTTGGGAGCATTATACTCCCTTGGGAATAATCGACTACTTCTGTTTTAATTTTGATGTCATAGAAACTGATTTCTACTCCCGACCGTGGAAAAATATTTATTATTTAAAAATTACATTTTAGATTATCTACTATGTACCAGATAACTTCAACTTTCCAAAAATATACAAGATTTATTAAGCTGTAGTTATGACTAAAATAATAACAATTTCATTAAAATTCAATAGTTTCATTAGGCTTATTATATTTCCAATAGGCACGTTTTATTTAAATTAATATAGAGATACAATAGAAAATTACTTATTTACACAAATTCTATAAAGCTTTCACCTTGAACCTTGGTTGATTATGTGCTATAAATGTAATTCTCTTGTTATTGTTGTTGTCAGTAAATAATAAATAATAAACCTGACTACCAATATATCGATCTAATACCTGTTTTGCGCGTTTTACTCTAAAAACATTATCCGAAGGCCAGTATAAACATACTGTTATACTATAAATGTGGGTATTTTGACGCATAAAATATTAAGTGAAATAGACTTCTTCTAATTGTCAACGTTTTTCCTACTTTACAAAAACACATTCATTATAAACATTTGTTATTGTCTGTAAGTAAAAGTGTATAAACTATTTAATAAATTATACGTATTGTACCAGAAAATAAAAAGTATTAATAGTTCTCATCTCGCCTCCATTATCTCAACTCGGACCGTAAATTTTCCAACGCCCACTTCACCACTTAGATGCCCAAAAATAATTGCCACGGCATTAATGAGATTATTAAAGGAACCGACTTTAACTTTTCCCTGCCAAGTCTTATTTACATTTCACTTTTGCCGTTCGCTTTGTCTTCCGTTTACTTTGCAAAGTTAGACCACGACGAAGTGGAAGTCGCGGGACCCACATGGCAAGTTCCCTGCGACCTGACCTTTGACCTTTTTCGCGTATGCATAACTTTTTTTACTGTGATGCATGAAGTTTTAAATTTAGGGATTGAAAAGCTAGCGGATGTTGTATTAGGGGGCACTGGAACAAGACACTGTCAGAAGTTTTCCAATATTCCGTGAAATTCTATGAAAGTTTACCACAAATAAGAAATTATCATATTCGGGAGTTTGTGACACATAAAACCTGGACGACATTTGATATCTGTCTGCTGAAGTCTTATAAAAAATATCAGTTTACTTTATGAAAATCAATAAATCTACATTTCTGTCTCGTAGTCAAAAATACTTTATTCACAGACCCACAAAAAAAAAATGGGGAATATCCGAAAGACAAGACCCTGGTATATATATGTTGTTGGGGTTGTTGAATCCGAATCCGGTGTCCGTTTGACCCGATTAGCTCTGAGTTAAGGTCAGTTCAGGGTCAAATATAGAGAATCAATTGCCAATAAAGTAAACCAATATATTTATACGTTTTTGGAGTCGCTGAATCCGAATCCGGGGTCCATTTGACCCGAGTAGCTCTAGTTGAAGGTCAGTACAAGGTGAAATATATAGAATCAATTGCCAACAAAGTAAATCTATACAGGGATGGCCAGAAGTACGGAATAAAATTCATATCTTTTGAATGAGTTAATTTTTTTTTAAACGCCGAAACACGTTAACTGATTTTGATTTATTCCCATCTTTCGGTTATATAATAATTAATTTTTCTTCAACCCCCTAAGCCCCAGCTACCCCTACTTTTTTTTTCAAATGGAAACATAAGGCATGAGGGGGCTCGTTGAAAAGCTTATAGAAAACCGAATCCAGCCATACCAAATAAACAAGTTTTATTTTTTCAATAGCAAGGTTTTTAGGGTTGTATAAAACACCTACTTAACAAGTGAAATAAAATTTAATTATCTTCAGTGTTATCCTCCATGAATTTGCACAGAATAAAATAAAGAATTTGAAACTGTACCTATCACTGCTAACGCAAAAAAGATATATTTTTTATGTTGCGTTTTTTTGGCACCACTTACTTGCCAGGCTTTCTGGTTAATTTTTCGCTTTAGTTGTAAATTGGAGTTCGAAACGTTACTATTGTGTCAAAATCAAGTTATTTACTGAATTGCAATGGTATTGTCGGAAAGGCAACGCATCGAAATCTTGATATTGCTTGGATGTGGAGACAAAATAAGAAGTCAGGCTGAAGTGCGCGATTTATTTAATGCGAAATATCCCGAAAACCAAATCTCGCAAGGGACAGTTAGTAAAATATTTCACAAATTTGAGGAACACGGTACAGTACAGACTTTGCCCAAAACTGGACGGGCACGTGCTTTGAATGAAGAAAAGAAATTAGACATTGCATTAGAACTTGTTGAAAATCCTCATACTTCAACTGTTTCATTGGCCCGCAATCACGATGCTTCTCGAACTGCAATTCGAATGTTTCTGAAACAAGAGAAATACCACCCCTATAAGGTATGTCTTGTCCAAGAGCTTTTGGAAGACGATTATGATAGGCGATTACAATTTTGTGAGGAAATGATGAGACGGTGTGACGACAATAATGGTTTTCAACGAGACGTACTTTTTTCGGATGAAGCTACGTTTTATTTAAATGGAGTGGTTAACAGGCACAACTATCGCTTTTGGTCCCAGGAAAATCCACACTGGACATGCGAATCGCATACGCAGCATCCACAAAAAGTTAATGTATGGGCAGGTATCATCAACAACAGAATCTTGGGCCCATTCTTTTTTGAAGAAAATCTTACTGCCGCACGCTACCTGGATTTCCTAACATTTGACCTGATACCTGCTCTAGCTGTGATTTTCCCTCATGAAATTGATCCAGATATACCGAATGAAAGAATTTGGTTCCAACAAGATGGCGCTCCCCCACATTTTGGTATTGATGTTCGAAGATACTTAGATGAAATGTTTCCAAATCGCTGGATTGGTAGACGGGGTACAGTTGAATGGCCGCCAAGATCCCCCGACTTAACACCCCTGGATTATTTTCTTTGGGGATATTTGAAAGAAAGAGTCTACCAGGACAGACCGGATAATATTGAGAATTTAAAGAACAAGATTAGGGCGGAGATGCATAATTTACCAGCTGAAGTCATTCAGAATGCTGTGGACAGCTTTTACTATCGTCTTGGAGAATGCCAAATAGTGAATGGAGGACATTTTCAGCATTTGCGACATTGAGTTTATTTTTGTAAATTATCTAGTCGTTTCAATTTCTAAATGAAAAAAAACTTGTTATTGAAAAAATAAAACTTGTTTATTTGGTAAGGCTGGATTCGGTTTTCTAAAAGCTTTTCAACGAGCCCCCTAATGTCTTATGTTTCCATTTGAAAAAAAAAGTAGGGGTAGCTGGGGCTTAGGGGGTTGAAGAAAAATTATATAACCGAAAGATGGGAAAAAATCAAAATCGGTTAACGTGATTCGGCGTTTTAAAAAAAATTAACTCATTCAAAAGATATGAATTTTATTCCGTACTTCTGGCCATCCCTTTACATATATTTGTATGTTTTTGGAGTTGTTATTTTGTCCGGTGTCCATTTGACAAAATCAGATCTGGTTTAAGGTCAGTTCAAGGTCAAATGTAGGAAATCAATTGCCAATAAAGTGAACTAATATGTCTATACGTTTTTGGGTTCGCCGAATCCGAATCCGTGGTCCGTTTGACCTGATCAGCTTTGCTAAATACCCTCAAGTTCTAAACTCAAAACGCTCAAGCATTTACACGTATTGACATTTGAGTACTTCTTCTTTGAGTTCACTTCTCAGATCTTTTGACAACAAAATAGTTCGATACGAATTAAAGTGAGTAGTAGTGTTGATAACACAATAGTGAGATGTAGTAATTTCATGTGATTTATCAAAGCAAAAAATCTCTTGAAAAACTTTTCTCAAGAGTCTCAACGAACAAGGACAGTGTAAATTAATGTACATGAAGTATTGAAACATTAACGGACATATGGTTTTAAAGCTTACTTAATTAGACTTACTGATACTAGAATTTTGTCATGTGAAAACAATAAACTCGAAAGTCATGGGCTCAGAGTTAAAGTTTTCTTTCTTTAATATTATTTATTACTCAAATTTTAATACGCATAAATGAATACTTGAGTGTTTTGAGGTTAGAACTTAGGTTAGAAGAGGATAGAAGATCTGATCAAGTCAAACAGATCCCGGATTCGGATTAAGCGACCCCAAAAACGTATAAATACATTGGTTTACTTTGTTAACATTTGACCCTGAATTGACCTTAACGCAGACCTGATCGGATCAAACGGACACCGGATTTGGATTCATCGACCCCAAAACCGTATAGATATGTTAGTTTACTTTATGGGTAATCGATGCTCTACATTAAACGGATATCGGATTCAGATTTACCGACCCCAAAAACGTATAGATGGCAATTGATTCTCTACATTTGACCTTCAAGTGTCCTTCAACTAATTGAGCTAATCGAGTACATCGGATTCGAATTCAGCGAACCCAAAAACATATAGATACCAGGGTCTCGTCTTTCGGATATTCCACTTTTTTTTTTGTGGGGCTGTGATTATCAGTAGAACAGAATTGAGACTTATGTATCCACTTTTGTGTGGAGGAAATAAACGTAAGAGGCTAATACGACATAAGTCAGATATTTAAAAAAATTCTAGCTTTTCTATTTAATATAGCAGCCCACTGAAAACATTTTCGTATAAAATAAGATGATATTTTGAGAAATAAATTATGATTGTACCTAAAAGTAATTTTTGTTTATTACAGTAGTTCTTTTCATTTTATATTTCAATTTTTAGCTTCCACAGCTCCACATAAACTGTTTTTATTCAAATACGGTAAGATTTAGGTCAAATGTTGTATAGAACTTCTGGTTAATTTCAATTCTACCTTACTGTTACTCAAAACGAGCTCTACTTATGGTTTGAATGATTATATTGAAATTTACTTTGTCTTGTTTCAGATAATATTCAAATAATTCCCCCCACCTCCCCCGGTACTGCCTGGTCAGTTGGCACCACTGGACGCCTGACCCACCACAACAAAAAACCCACTACAGACAGAGCAGATTACCTTTGGGCAGATGTCATGTGCATAATAGAAAATAAAGCTGGAAAGGAAAAAGGTTCTACTCGACAAATCGACAAAGAGATCAAAATACTTGTACTAGATATCGACAATCACCCTCCAATACCACAATACGACCAAATCGTCGTCAATATGACTTCAAGCAGTGTAAGAAAGGTAAGAAAAAATACAAAAACTAGTTCTAATTGAATAATAACGTATTCTCTAAAGTATTCTATAGAGCAAAAGTACAACGATACTTTTTCTGCTAAACACGCATCATTCAGTTTATATAATACCTACATAATTAAATTTTGCTGACATTAAATAAAAGCATTGTTCTTCACAATACGGCAGTCGATCACACGCATATAAATAATTTGAATATGTCATATTTGTACATACTGTGACAAAATCGGAATAATTTCCATAAATTTTAATAAAATATTTCCATTTTATAAACAGGAAGATAGCGCGTTTGCTGAAAAGTTTTGCATGAAGCTATTAATTACCTGTTCTGCAAAACTGCAGCCTTGTCAAGATAAAAGCACTGAGAATGGATAGAGAAGTTGCTGGAAATTCATTTAAGTTAGGTAGCATATATTTAATCAAAGCCACAAGCGCAATTTTAACAATTTTGACTAAAAAAACGGTTGTCTTTAAAATAAAACATTTTTATTTCCAGGTATCACATAGTATAGTTTCAGTTTTATTGTACTCATTAGTAGGCTTTGTTGAAGAAAATTCTCCCCATTACTAAAGTACAACTTAAAGAAAATTATTGCATTTATATCCTCATCTCGCCACCGTTTTGTATTGGAAGCATTTCTCTTATTTTATTCCACGTTTTACTGTAACCACATTATTCAATTTAACTTAATGCGACGCCTTAATGTTAGGCTTTTAGCTTATAATTGAACTTTAAGGACTGGAGTAGATCCGGAGCACATTAAAATTAACACACTTCTGGAAATTCAATCTCGAGAAGCATATTTTTTTTATGTTTATACTGGGGTTAGTGAAAATCATGAAAGTTAGAGTCGAACTGCATATTATTACGATATATTTTTCTAGTGGAGATATATGCAATAACAGCACCAATTATGCAGCCTCTAGATTTGATAAATCTTTATTAAGATCCTGTGCGATCTAGTGAATCTTTTGGTAGTGAGATAAGTTAGAGATAAGTAGATCAAATTCTACACTTTTAATAGGTTTCTCGTATTTCTCGTATATACACGTATGTATAATTTGAATGGCAAAAATTATAACTCGATACCTTGATTCGTTTAAGACTTACAGGGTGTTCCTTATCTTATCATCCTTCAGCACATTGTAGCTGGTCTCTGAATGATAGTCCACGCTCTAATTGGGTACTTTATTTGCTTTTTGATTTCCAAGAAATATTCTTTTTTTGAGGGCTTTGACTGACCGTGTATAGTTTTTTATACAGATCTTAAGGGTCACTTTAGTTTCTATTATGTAGTTATTTAGGCCTCCG
The DNA here is from genome assembly GCF_000390285.2 of Anoplophora glabripennis. Taxonomy (NCBI): domain Eukaryota; kingdom Metazoa; phylum Arthropoda; class Insecta; order Coleoptera; family Cerambycidae; genus Anoplophora; species Anoplophora glabripennis. Next base: position 147,145 of record NW_019416655.1, read on the forward strand.
TAGAGTGCCCAGCTTTATAAGTTTTGTCCACTGTACCTCGTAGGAGGATTAGTGTATGGTAGCTTTAGGGTTGTTGTTCAAGACAGCTTTAAAGCTGTGTACCCTGTAAGTCTTCGCCATTCCTAGGTAGGACTGACGTAGGTGGGCATTTTGAGGAGCTGTGTAAACTTTATGCTCGTGTGGCTATTTTTTCTGTGAGAAAATACAGGGTGTTAGTAAATAAGTGCGACAAATTTCAGGGGGTGATTCTACATGAGAAAATAATGGCAGTTTGCTTATAAACGTATGTCCGCAAATGATTCGTTTTCCGAGATACGGGGTGTCAAAGTTTTTCTTAAAAACTGACGATTTAATTTATTGCTCTGAAACCGGTCGAGATGTGCAAATGAAATTTGGTGGGTTTTAAGAGGTAGTTATTGCGCATTTTTTGACACGCAATTAAGAATTTTATGTTCATCATTGGCGCGCGTACGGGTAATAATCTCAATTTTTTTAAAGAAAAAAATGGTACGCCACTGAGATATTACAAATTAAAAATCATTTTTGAATTCCTCGTTCAATTTGTGACAAAAAATCTCTCTTGCCTTTTCTTCGTATGGGGCGCCGTTTTGATGCAAAAAAATAAAACATCTTAACGCGTATTTTTTATTTCTTTAATACATTACCTAGTAGGCTACTGTCAACATTTGTCTGTTAAATACGAATATTTTTAAGAAATGTCAAATTAGCGTTTCGTCATTATTAATTTATTAAGCTTTTAGTTTGCTATAACATTAGTGTTAATAAGTAATTAATTTTTCTTTTATCGAAAAGAATGGAAAATTTTACAAATGCGGAATTGTCAGACATGCATTTTGTCTATGGTCGAAGTAATGGAAATGGTCGGCAAGCTCGACGATTGTATGCTGAGTTGTATCCAGGACGTAGGGTACCTCATCACACAATATTTGCTCGTCTTCATCAACGTTTGCGCGAAAATGGTTCATTTAAGAAACAAACGGTTGACTGTGGGCGCCCTCGAGAAGTACGAACTGTGCAACTAGAAGAAGCAGTTCTCGAGTTAATTGCGGAGTCACCTGAAACAAGTACTCGAAAAATTGCCAACATATTGAATGTAAGCAACTTCACTGTATTTAAAATTCTTAAAGAACAGCAATTGTATCCGTTTCATATTGAACGTGTGCAAGCTCTACTACCTAGAGACTTTTTTCCGCGCCTATTTTTTTGCCAATGGATTAATCATCAAATCGCTCAAATTCCTAATTTTTTAAATGCCGTTTTGTTTACTGACGAGGCTACTTTTGGACGACAGTGTATACGAAATTTCCATAACAATCACTTATGGGCTGAGGAAAACCCCCATGGAATCTTTGAAGCTCATTTTCAGCATCAGTTTTCCGTAAATGTATGGCTTGGGGTAATTGATGATCATTTAATCGGTCCATATTTCCTCCCACAACGACTAACAGGCGAATCTTATCTTAATTTCCTACAGGAAGAGTTACCTGTTCTTCTTGAAGAAATTCCTCTACAGCTGAGACAACACCTATGGTACATGCATGATGGTGCACCAGCCCATTTTAGCATTAATGTACGTAATCACTTAGACACAGTATATCCAAATCGTTGGATAGGTAGGGGAGGTACGGAACATTGGCCTGCTCGATCGCCGGATTTAAATCCTCTTGATTTTTGCATTTGGGGTTTTCTTAAGTCATTAGTTTATTCCACTCCCGTTGAAAATGTTGATGACCTGAGGAATCGAATTATAGTCGGCTGTGAGACAATAAGAAATATACCAGGAATATTTGCGCGAATACGACAATCAATGAGGCGAAGAGTTGAATCTTGTGTCACGTCTGAGGGAGGTCATTTTGAACATTTGTTGTAGCTTTGCGCCTTTTCAAAATTTTATTAGTGTTATTTTCTGTTATTGTTCTGGTTTAATGTTATTGTATTAGATAGTTCTTGATAATGTATTAAAGAAATAAAAAATACGCGTTAAGATGTTTTATTTTTTTGCATCAAAACGGCGCCCCATACGAAGAAAAGGCAAGAGAGATTTTTTGTCACAAATTGAACGAGGAATTCAAAAATGATTTTTAATTTGTAATATCTCAGTGGCGTACCATTTTTTTCTTTAAAAAAATTGAGATTATTACCCGTACGCGCGCCAATGATGAACATAAAATTCTTAATTGCGTGTCAAAAAATGCGCAATAACTACCTCTTAAAACCCACCAAATTTCATTTGCACATCTCGACCGGTTTCAGAGCAATAAATTAAATCGTCAGTTTTTAAGAAAAACTTTGATACCCCATATCTCGGAAAACGAATCATTTGCGGATATACGTTTATAAGCAAACTGCCATTATTTTCTCGTGTAGAATCACCCCCTGATATTTGTCGCACTTATTTACTAACACCCTGTATAACTCAAATATTTACTTCACTGCTAATTTTTTGAACATGTTTGACAATAGATATTAGTTACATACATTTTCATATAAATGGTCGTAAAACATTGATCGCGCGGCAGGCACTGGGCAGGATTTCATCTCTGCTTAAAGAACTGCAAATTCCCAGAGTTGACGTTCGGTCACAAAATGTTTTTTTTTTAATTATTCTATTATATCTCCGGTCTAAAGCGGTTTCCAGAATCATGTCTAAATTCCGTGTTTCTAGGATTTGGCCTCTTTAGAATATTGAATATTTCAGAGTTGTTCAGATTAATCATGGACAGGGTGTTGTATTGATTAGGTCCGAATTTCATAATATTCGAAATTTTTTTCGATTTTCGAATTCGGACCTAATTTCGCGCCGTGTCTCTCAAATTGAACTGTCGGGATGGGGGCTGCAATGGGGTGATTTAGGGTGCGTGAGCGGATTTTGGTAGCTACGGCGGAAAATTTGGAAAGATCGGTGAAAACTTTACCGCACCTCGCCGCGCTCTGAGCATCATCGTACAGAAGCTCCGAGTCCTTTGGGACATCGTCCTTGACGCTAGTTACGATTGATATCCTTTTTCGATCCGGAATGGAAAGTGGGGTGAATTTCAAAAACGAAAGTTGGAATACGACAGTTCCATGAACGCATTTGAAATATATGTGGAAAAAATTCATGGAATTGAATCATAAAACATTTAACGAGTTTCGAAAATGTTTACTTAAAATTGAAAAACTATGATATCGTCATTCTATTTTTCTGGAAAATCGAGCCCATAACATATTAACTACTTTTTTGGTAAATACAACAAATCTCACAAAAATATAGAAATAAATAAAACATTAAACTTACGAGTTAAGATTACTTGCTTTATGTGAAAAACTATTACAAGATATTCAAAGCACGCTGTTACATCCACCTATATAAGGAAACCAAAATCATAAACTTAGCAGAACCATAAAATCTCAGTTTTTATTTTATATGTGTGCTATTAGGATTGATTGAAAGAAGTGCAAATACGTGGTTTTAAAGATGTGTAGTGTACTTGGATCGTCACAGTGCAGCGTCTTCATATCGTTGATTGAAGAAAGTTGGAATCTGTTACAAATAATAATGCACGATATACTACACACAACGTTATAAATTGCAACTGACAAATTCCGATAGTTGTAAGTCTTGTTTTACATATTCATGCTCATGAACTTCTTACGTATGTACTCTCAAATTATTCTTAACAACAATCATCTGAAAATAACAATGACTAAAATGTATTATAACAATGAATGTTTTAGAATAAGTTTTGTGATCCTGACTTGCAAGATCGCTAAAGTTAGTTGCCTACAAACGTTAACCTTAAGTTGACAAATTGGTATATTAATTTTGATTTCCATCAACTTAATGTTAATTAGTTATTTGTAGTCATTGTATTCATTCTGCATGAGTAGATTTTTCAAAACATTATAGTTGCAACAATTTTGCAGTTTACAATATGTAAAACAATTCGAATTTCGATGCTACTGTAACAGAATAAGTCAAATTTTTTGTTCAGATGGGACTCAATTATAAGGTTTACCTACTTCCAATAGGGACATTGGTTATACAGAGTGTTTCATAAGCACATGATCAAAAATGTTCTGCGACATTCTTCGGCTCAAAAGAAGACGATCTAACTTCCATTAAGAAAAAATGGCTGGCTCCTCTACTATTGATTGTCAAAGTTCTTGAAAAAATGATCAAAAGATAGTTTACGATAGTAGTAATTTTAGTGAGTAGTTGTTGTACTTGAGTAGTAGTGATAATGATTGTCTAAAATTGAAAACATTCTTTTGCGTAAAAACTGTGAATGCTACAAGATTTTACTAAGAGCACGAAAATCTCGAAAAAGGACTGATGCATCAATAAAAAAAATGAATTGATTCCAACTACCAAATAAAAAGTTCCGGTAATTCTTGTGCCAAGACACTCAATAATTTACCACTTGCCCAAGATGGGTGAATGCGGTTACTACATCAAAACATAAGTCTTACTTAGGAACAAGTCCACAGGAAGTTTCATTAAAATTCATCATAACATTCTCCAGATATTACAAAAAAAAAATAAATTTTTTCAAGAATTTTGACAATCAATAGCAGAGAAGCCAGACATTTTTTCTTAATGGAAGTTAAGTCAGATCGTCTTATTTTGAGCTGAAGAATATCGCAGTACCTTTTAGATCGTGTGCTTATGGGACACCTTCTATAAACTAAATATACTCACTTATATCAAACTTGGTTTTGAAGAAATAGGGTCTTAGATTTTTTTATTATCTAATTCTGACTTAGTTTAAAACAGTATTGGTCCTAGGAATTTTTTATAGTTGTATGTATAGCTTTCCCATTGGGGTTTTTGACTCAAAAAGTTCACTTTCTAACAGCGTTTATTCTGTTCGTGTGGCTCGTACTTCCTTTTCAAGGAACATTTCTAAAACGATTTAGGTACTTATCTGGTTTAATAAGTGTAAAAAGAACATGAAAAGAATGTGTCCCTGTTGATTTCAAATCCTTTGCGGTAAGTTCATTATCCTCGCTCGGGGAATATCTTCGAACTCTCTTTATAAAAACTGCTAACTCGTTTGTTAACAGGACTAAAAATATATTCTCGATAGCATCTTCCAATCCACTCTTCCTTAACTGAGGACCTTTTGAGAACCTAATGGATTCGCCAGTTTCTTTTTACCACTTTACGTTCCTTTTACAAGTATCCACACTATAAATTGGGCATCGAGAATTATAACCCAACACAGTTTTAGATAAAATTTCGTAAGCTCAATAAGCTATTCGATTTATAATACCAAAGTATAACTCATCAGTTCGGGGCGGAAACTGTAGACCACCTTATACTTTAATGACACTATACGAACCCTACTTTGAGCGCAGAGTCAATTCTAGGGAGGATGCACATCTTTTCAGAGTACCCTATATACTGCTTATTCCAAATTTAGAAGTTTACTGGATTAAAACTTTTGAGATACACGCACAAATGGGTTCTGAATGTTCTTTCGGATATTATCAAATACAACATTCTAGCAATTAATCACATCGCATAAGTATTCGCCTTAATTGTATTTAGGCATTTCCAACCCCACGCTTAATTACCAGTCGATTTCATCTACCGGATGTAAATTACTTTCAAATAGGAACCGCGCCAATCGATAGCTCTTCTTCCGGTTGTCCGGCTCCCAAAACTCCAGATGATGAAGGGGCTCCTGAAAATCCGAATGTCATCTAACCTAATGGAAATGGAATGTTTAATGTTTGTTAAGGGCGTGACGCTGCTTTAAATTTAACCCTTTTGAGAGGGGAATCCGATGTCCCGGACGTCAGTCTGCGGAACATGACGTGGGGTCGAATTCTTGTATCTCGAAGTTCCTCAAGGGTCTAGGTTAGAGCCTCTGCTTCAACAGCGACTCCAACACAACGTTGTGATATAAATTTATTCTTTTTCTGAAAAATATCGCCACATAATTCATAGAAATAACAGCATTCTGTTAGGATATTTTTAAACGTTCTTTACTAGTGATTGTTTTTAAGGAAATAATGACTGAAACCGCTGCTTTTGCCTATGACTTATTAAATGTGTGCAAACACATTCGATTCCCGTTTCGGATGAGAATTACAACAAAATAAAGTGGTGAAAAATTGTAAAAAAATTCATTGTTGATATTGACAACAGTTGTCTAGAGAGTAACACAGTAGACAGCAATTTGTTGCTTAAACTATTATAATAGAGTACTTAATGCGATAAATGGGATTAAATAATAATAAAAGTGTAACTTGTTAGATCTGAGGGCGTGGATCCGGATGACGTACAAACATCAAATTTGTGAGCAAACGTCAGCTCTCACCTTGACTTATCTGATAACCTAGCGTGTAAAACCAATTACTGTTCCAAACAGAGTTACTGGTGCTGGCATGAGTGTTACTCCTATTAACTAGTGACACAAGTTAGGAAAATATAAAAAGGAAATCTGGTTGATACATTTTCATCAAACGATGTTAACGAGGCCACAAACATTTTAATAGAAAAAATTCAAAATATCATAAAAATCAGCACAAATAAAATAAAATTCATACGAAACAAATTAAAAAAAATTAAAACCTAAAAAATCTCCCAGGATTGATAGAATAAGAGCTGAGCACTTAAAACATATTGCCTCCGAAATATCCTCCTTATATCCTTTGGCATATATCATTAATATGTCCTGATGCATTTAAAGTAACAATGGTAACCACCATATTTAAAACGGGCAATTAATTCCTCTGATGTAACAAACTGTAGATCTATATCACTCATGTCAAATCTTGCAAAAATTTTTGAAAAGGCACTAAGAAAAAAGAATTATAAATTATGTCGCCCGATATAAAATAATTTCTGCAAAGCAGTTTGGTTTTACTGAGGGGAAGTCCACACAGATTCAATTTTACGTTTAATAAACATCATTAGTCAAAATATCAACTCAAGGATACCAACTCTTTGCATATTTGTGGACTTAAAGAAGGCTTTTGATACCGCTAGCCATACGCAAATTATGGAGGTCTTGGGGGGGATCGGTTTCAGGGAAAACTTATATAAATTAATGGAAAGCTATCTTAGTAACAGAAAGCAATGTATAAAGATAGATAATACAATGAGAGACTTTATGACGATTAAATAATTTAAAAGTAATCCAACAGTATGCCCTAAAGGTCATATTGAAAACAAGAAAATTGTATTCTACAAATAAATTGGATATCAGACATTTGTATTTATTAAAGATTGTTTTAACAAATTTGAACTTAAAACTATTTGAACACAAACATGACACAATATATAAATCTAATGAAGTATATGCCGTTATTAAATCCAACAAAAATATTACTAAAAAAACTTATTTGTATTTAGGACCTAAATGTTACAATCTTATCCTAAATATAATTTTTATTATTATTATTATTATTATTATTATTATATGGTAGATCCGAATGGAAAAAAAATCAATTAGTCCAAGCACTATAGAGAAGTACTTACAGAAATTATTACCTGGAAAAAAATATGAGGGTATAGGAAATTAAATTTTACATTAAGCTTCTTGTTCTTTAAACTCGCCCAAAATGGCGAACATGGCCAAAAAAATTCGCAGTCGCAAAAAATGTTTTTTTCTAAAATAACTAAAAAACTATAGCTTTCATCGAAAAAATTTAAATGAGAAAGTTGTAAGATTTAAAAAAAATATCTAGTGATTTTTATTAAGTATCGATTGCTTTGTTACTTTTCGAGGTATATCGAAAAAACCGTTAAAAATCTTCTCTTTTCTCATCTATAACTCATTTACATCTAAGTTCCCATATTTACTGCAAGTATAGTCCGCGTTAAGCCAAAAAAGGACACTTTTGAAAAATCTAAAAATTTTAATTATTGTTCGATATATCGATTTTTTTTTTTTAAAAGACGTTCTCGAAAACTGGCTAGATCTTCTCAGCGGATGGCTCTACAGTAAATATTTTCGATTTATTTTCTTCGTAAAGTTATATTACTATGCTATTAAAAAATTTCGCGATTTTATTAATTTTAGGGATCAAATAATGACCTTATTTAGGTACGTTTTTTTCATTTTTCTTTGTCCATGTAATAATTTCTGCAAATTTAACATTAGGCCGTCACAGAATGCTTGGACTAAATACGATTATATTCATATGAATAATTTGGTAATATTATTGACACATATTCTGTCTTGGATAGAATCAAGGCAATGAAGAGATTTTTAAAAGAAATTAAATGTTTAAAATCAATAGTATTTCTAATAACAAACCCTAGATTGAGAATAATTCAGGGTAAATGAACAAAAGAACTCATTCGATTGAAGTTCAAACTACTAAAAGCATTCAATTTAACTAATCAATTTACCCTTAATTTATAAAATTAATTCAAAATCAGATGTTCCTAACTACATAATTGTTCTCTTCATTCCAAGGACATTTAAACAAAAGCAAAAATCTCACTACGGGTAATTTTTCACAGTTTCCACAAAAAATTCGTGGAGTTAGGTGTACAATCTGATAATAAACCTGGACATTCCAGTATAATTTATCACAATTAAAGCCAGTGTTTCTACGTACCCGTTGTTAGAGGTTCAATTTGGAACAGAAAATAAAAATAAATGTTGGGTTAAATTATAAGTAAATATAAGTACCTGTTTAAAAATTCATGTCGACATAATCGATGATGATGTTTGAAGTATACAATCTTTAAGTCAACGAAATCGATATTGAATACTTTTGAATAGAAGTATGAGTGTTATTATTTTATGTTCAGATGCATACAAGCATGAAAGATAAAAATCTCGCTCCCCATCGTCGTTATATACCCTGCTGAAATATGTGCAACATATTGGAGTGCTTCTGAGGCATTTTCGTCAGCATTTTCCTAAAATTTATTTTCGATTACAATATCCACTGATATTGAAATATCCCATAAGCTATATTATATCTGAACCTAAGAGATAGGTTTTCTTAATATCAGAGCTTTCTATAAATTTTCTCCCTTTAGAAAGTATTATATTACATTTCAGAAGATAAACCACTGAACTTTACCGTCTCTTACCATTTTATAAATCCAATAAAAAAAATTATTCAACTCAAGAAATAAGTTATAGTTAATTTTAAAATTAAATGATGATATTGCGGGAAACAACTACTCTGCTGGCTACAGACACTGACCGGCACTGAATTACACCAAGAATATCACGTTTAGTGCTCTAAGGCCACACTGGCAGAGAGCGGCCTGCAATTTCACAGAGACTATGAAAGCACAACCTATAGCTAACTAGGTGAATTAATTTTTAACTGATTATATTGCAGGAAACAGCTATTCCGAGGTTGCATGTCCCGACCAGTATTAAATTACACCTATGGTATACTGATGAGGGCTAACAAGTCCAAAAGTGGTATACGTTTTATGGATTCAGTTGACGAATGGTCCTAGCTGTTTCCTATATAATTATATATGGTCCCATAGATATAAGGTATCAACTGAAACCAAAATTTAAAAAATGATTTGTACACAATATATGCATTTAGTTTTCTCCAAACAGTTTTGTGTTATTCCATTGAATAATATCATTTTCAAACAAGTAATACTTTGTAAAAAAATATGAGTACGCCAATGGCTTCCCCATAAAAAAATAGAACAAATAATGTGCAAACTTTTTTCTTCTAAATTTAATGACTACGGAGATAGAGAGATTAATGTAAATGGACGATTTTTCAAAAAAACCCTGTATATCTAAAACTAATCAAGTTAGCCAAGATCTTGTGGTGCCAACGAAGTAAACTCAAAAGGAGAGGACGGAACATCGATATCAGATTTTTGTATCTATACCCGTTTTGGCTGTATTCTATAAAACTATTGAAAATCAACCACCCTGTACATATATCAACGAATTGATAATTATGCTTGTAGCAAAAATTAATATTTTAACGAAGTTTACATTTTAAGAAAGTTATCATTTCTGGTTAAATAAAACTAATTTTATAAAGTCGACTTCTCGATAAATCATTTTGACGCAAGGGGTTGTTATTATTATTTTCAGAAATACGCAGTTAGATAAAAACCGAAACAGAAAATGCCACTAATATATAATTATATACAATACCTCAAGGCATCTTTCTGGAGATAATTGTTTACAAAAGCTCCACTTGCTTGAAATGTTAGAAAAGTAATTTTGAATAATATTCATCTCTATTTTATAAATAAGGTTGAGATAATATATCTTCTGTACATTGTCAAGTAAACAACATAATAATAACACCAGCATTTATTTTATTCGTAAATTATTTCTCTTTTCTAATGAAGAAGTTTAGTTCTATATGAAAAAGAAGTATATCGATTTCGTAATAAAATCACAGGATTATAAATTTCAGTTTCAGCGTCACTGACAGTATTGAATATGTGCCCACGCTTTAGCATATAGTCCGGTCAATCTAGACATTCAAAGATACATAAATTTACAACAAGCTGAAAATGAGTAAAGTTGTTCAAAACATAATTAAAAATAACATATTAAAATTCCTCATATTTCCGGTACTTGGAAAAAAAATTTAGTCGAGGTCAAAGGTCAAAAAAATGGGTTATTCGCGATTTTCAGCTAAACGGTAAGTTTTATCATAAAATTACTTCTGACAAAAATTGTAGACTATAAAATTCTATAAAATATGTAATAATTTCCCTAAGAGCCACCGTTTCTGAGATATAACGATTCAAAAAGTTGTAATCGTCATAATATGCACACGTTTCCACGCCACCTATGAGGTAGTGTACTTAGCACGTTTTTTTTAACGTGGTTTCCCCAGTAGGCCTATTCCACAGGTCTGTTGTGATTCCGTTTAGTTTAAAACTATTGCATAATAACAGATATTTGCAAGGATTGGAAATGATAAAAGCGATGGAAATTTAAAAAAAAGTAGTGGAATTTATTGGTCTGATTCATAACCTTCAAATACTTCTTCTTGCTCTTCTTCTTGATCTTCTTCTTGATCTTCTTCTTCTTTTTCTTAATTCAGGGTGTAAGTAAATTGCGTCAATAGTGATGTATCGCATGTCTCCTCGTTGGTATCAAACGAATCCTCTACTGTTGGTGATTCAACATTAGAACACGACCGGCCTTGACAATTTGTACATGCCAGAGAACAAGACAGTCCAACTTTTTTGCAACCACATTTAGCACTGCATCACTTTTTACAATTACAGTGGCCTACTTATGCATATTATTACGATTACAACTTTTACAACTTTTTGAATCGTTATTTCTCAGAAACGGTGGCACTTAGGAAAAAAATGCATAAAATCTTTTATGATAAAACTTACCGTTTAGCAGAAAATCGCGAAAACCCATTTTGTTGACCTTTGACCTCGAGTAAATTTTTTTTCAAGTACCGGAACGATGAGGAATTTTAATATGTTATTTTTAATTATGTTTTAAACAATTTTACTCACTTTCAGCTTGTTGTAAATTTATGTACCTTCACTCTTATTTTTTGGTCTAATTTGACCGGACTAATACGTCTGTTTATATTTATTTTTATCACGCCTAAACGTTCAATAAAATTTATAGACCATTGTGTTCAGTAAATTCCACAATAATGTTGATTTCATCAAATATGTAATAAGAAACAAGAATAATGCTATTTTATAATCTTATTTTTCCAAAAATATTCTAAAAGCAGTATCGTTAGCAGGAATATTACAAAATATGTAACAGCCCCTTTCAATTAGCATGTAAATCTCTCGTTTCAGATATTCAGCTCCATTGTCCGATAATCCTCTAAAATATATTATTCTCCCGAATTTAATGGAACGTTTCCGGGGTTTAGGGAAGATGTATTATATACACCATATAAATATCACTAAACGGTCTAAATAGGAGATCAGATAAAGTAGTTTCCCGGCAAATGGATGAATCCTGGGTTCATCGAAGCGTTTATCCTCTCTATTTCACGTCAACAACACCTTTCGTTCCACAATTGTGTAACGAGAATACCCATATATATGCTGGTTTCCGAGGATTATCCTGGAATAAAAAGTAAACCCTGTTGAAAGCTGATAATACGGCGAAGTTAATCGTGCTGTTTTTGAATTGTACATACATTGATCAAATCCCATTGCATAAATTGTTACGTTTACGTTTATAAGCTAAGCAAGGTTGTTTGTGCTCTTACCGTTACATCTACGCTCGAGATAATGCGATCGCTGATTGGTCGAATAGAATTTCGTGAAAAATTACCCCAATCCCAACCGATGAAACAGAATGTTGTGTTTTAATGTAATCTTGATCTTACCGAAATTTAATTGACAACATAAAGCAAATAAAATTCCCGTTCCAAACAAAATTACTGGTCACGTGGCTTGTAATCATTTATGAAGGCTTGTGTATAAAAAGTAATACTGAATCTACATATATTCAAAATAAAATTCTATAATGTAAAAGCACTCTTAATGAACTTTAATTCCTCACAGTTCTCAATCAGCTTACACGAGGACCTCTTTAAGTAGTATGTCGATAATTAAGGAATTACGGAAAATTACTCGAGATGCTCGTCTACGGCTCGAATGTACTAGTCAAAGGATATCAGTGAAAACAGTCCTAGGTTGACAAGTCCCTAGACCAGACAACGACCAACTTACTACGGGAATATCACTATCAACAGTTACTTATGCTTTGTTAGTTGTTTTTGTCTCGACAGTATATCTACTACCTACATTAAAATTAGTTGTTTCTTAACTATCATCATATACAGGGTGTCTCATAATTAGTGTTCAATAATTTATCACTTGATTCTATTGCGAAAAATAAGATTATTTTTTCATATAAACATTGGTCGAGCAATGGTTCCTAAGGGAGCTTTGGCCCCCTAAATGTGGCCTCAAAAAATTCATTTTTTTAATAGTTCTAAAATAGGTTGAAGGAAAATTATGAATTGTGACACCACGAACGCTCATTAAATGTCGAAATAGATCATGGTAATATTGTTCTAAAATTTTCATTAGGGGCGTCTCAATTGGGGTGATCGTCAGCTAAAATTTGGCCCAATATTTTTGTTTGTCGAAATTTTCAAATTCGGAGGCCAACATATGATATACCTTCATTTCCTCTACAAAAAGGGTACTCTTTATTTTTTTCGATAAAATTTTCAAGAAAAACAGATTTAAGTGCTTAGAAAAACACACTTTGAGAAGTGTTATAACATATTTAAACCGATTTTTCTCGAAAACGGATTACTTTTTCGATATAAAACAACATTACCATTTTTAATAGAAAACAGATCTATTAAATTTTACTGTTTTGAAAATAGCAACATGTAAAAAATTTTACCCGAGCCTCTTCCCCCCTGCTTGAGACGCCCATAACAAACTTATCTAAGAAGTTTTCACGCTGTTTATTACAATGTATAATGATATGATGACATATCAAAATTCATAATGGTACATGTATCTATTTTAGCTACTCAAGAAAATTTTTTTGAATTTTGTTAATGTTTGTAATGAAATGCTTACATCCATCCGTTTTTCTCGGAAATTGAGCATTTTATCGAAAAAGCTAGAGTATGTTTTTTTGTAGAGGAAATGCGGGTCTATCATATGTTGGCATCTGAATTTGAAAATTTCGATAAGTAAAAAAATTGGGGCAAATTTTAGCCGACGACCCCCCCCCAATTGAGACGCCCCTGAATAAAATTTTTAAAAAATTTTATGATCTATTTCGACTTTTAATGAACGTTCACTAATTCATAATTTTCTTTCAACTCATTTCGGAAATATTTAAAAAAACAAATATTTTTTGAGGCCTCATTTAGGTAGGCGTAGCTCCCTAAGGAAGCATTTCCCGACCCATATTTATATGAAATAATATTGTTATTTTTGGGAATAGAATCAAATGGTAAATTATTGGACACTAATTTTGAGAACACTCTGTATGTTAAATAAACTTATTACTTTTTTGGTCCTTATTTGGAAATCCTCACCTGCTTATATCCTGCATTGTTTTCAATTTCTTCAATACCAAATTGTGAAAAATTGAATTCTCAATACTGTCGAAAAAAGAGGGAATTTACGTTTTTGGTGACGCACACAAATCCACACAACAGCTATCGAGATACTACAACTCAATATTTATTTTTTTTTGTAGTTGCTCGTCCCAAAAATTTCTAATTTTTTACAGTAATGACAAAATGGCAAGAGCTTTCCGATAATTAATAGAACAGTTTCCAAAAATTGACTGACTTAAAAATTAGAGTACTTATATAGATTTATAGTTCTGCTATTATATTATTTGATATAATCTATTGTATTGCGGCATATTTTGTGTGAACATACATTAGTAAAGTAATTACGATCGGCGATAGGAGCAAGACAGCATTAGCGGATTGACGTACTTCTGTGAATTTGTTATTTTCACAATGTTTTTCTGTCAAGTGTATTTAATTAATATTTTTAGCGTGTATTCAAGTGAAATATAGTGGTTTAAATGAACATTGAACTGGTGCATAGTTAAAAGAACATTTCCCGTGCAATGACAGTGCATATGTAGCAAATAATTTATTATTTATTGTGTACAAAAATCAAAAGAATCTGAACATAGTGGTAGGCCATCTAATTAAAACATTTAATGAACATCTGTTGGAAATATCAAGATAATGAGGCTAATTGGACACGTAAAATTAAGATTTTTCAAAGCGAAATGCAAAAGTTGTACACATTTGGTTTTGTTGTACACATTTTATGAGGTAAATAGTTTATTGGTGAATATAGGAATGACAAGGGGCTGTAAATATTTTTAATACGATATAGTTTTGTTGACGTATCATTTACAAAAATCATTATTTGTCCTATTTTATTTCATAAAAAAAGTTATAGTTTAAGAGTTATGTGTAATTCGGCAACACTGTATAGCTGGTCTACGTTATGTGTAAGTGCTAAAATGAAATCAGCGATTCTCAACAAGCTTTCTATTAAAATATAATTAATAGTGCACGTTCTACAGAATAAACTGTACGGCTGCTGAAAATATACAGGGTGTTTCAAAACATACATCGGGAAATTAAGGGTGTGATTCTATGGCTCATTGTAAGAAAAAAAGAATCTTATTAACATGGGTCCGCAAACGCACCGTCTTCGAAATATAGGGCGTCAAAGATTTTTTTTCAGTTTTTTTGATAATATCTCAGGAACAGTTTGAAATACAGAACTCAAATTTTGTACACGGATTATTAATACTAGCTACATTGCAGCGCTAATTCAATTTTTATTCATATGGCAGTGGCGGAGATTTTACAATTGCGTGAGGTTCTTTTGCTCCTAATTTTAACGACTCTAGGACAATTGGCATTATGAAAGCATATTTTAAACCACCAGTGTTTTCTGCACAAAAATGGTACTCATCATCAAAAGCTCTAACGCGAACTGTTTTCAAGATAAATTGCGCATTGTGATGAACGTGTTTTGTTGTTGACAAAAACAATTGTTTTCCATCTAGTTGTCCGAATTATTTCATTATTAGTGACAATTGTAGATAGTTTACAAAAGAAGTTAATATCATACGTACTTATTACATTAAAAAAATATATTTTTTTTGACACCCTATATCTTGAAAACGGTGCGTTTCCTATTAATTTTGGCGTGTTAATAAAATCTTTTTTAATTAGAATGAGCCAAAGGATCACACCATTCATTTTCTGACATATTTTTGAAACACCCTGTATATGTACATTTAACATTCACCCGTACATTATTGTCAAAATGTCGATAAACCTTTGTTTACGTGGCTAGACGGCTATCGACAGGTTTCTCGATATATTGTTTTCCGTCCTCTAATTCTTATTACATACTCTTTCAAAACGACTTTTCGAAACTCTAGTAAATCATTCCTATCGGATTAAGTACCCTCTGTACGCTCCATCCATTACTTCAAACGGTAACAATTTGTGTAGTCGCAGGCAGCGATTAAATATGTCGCTGGAAAGAGAAAGGATATTTATCAGGATTGCTCCGGGAGATGACAATTCTCAGAAAGTCATTAAGCATTTTTGGTGGAGATTAAAACCTAACTGGGAGTTTTGTGGAAATAAGAAATGGGACCTGCATTATAGAAAGGATATCGCCGAATCGGTCGGAGGTCGTCCACAAATCATTCCCGTATTGAATGCCCGTAAAAAGGTGTCTACCGAAGGATCGGGTCCATATTTGCTACCAAGTATTTTGTTATTTTCACTCTCTTTTAAATCGATAGCGTAAAAATTGAATGGTTATTTCATGTCATTTATACACGAACTGTTCTAGATACATACAAGGTATTTCAGGTTTATTTATTTATTTATTTATTTATTTCACTACATATCCAACAGGCAAATGCCCAGTTACAGGATACAAAGTCAATGTAGTAATACAACACACAACGCATTCGAAAATATATGTCAGTAAATAGAATTAATAATAATAATTGAACATGGCAATATACCAGCACAAAATATAGTAGACATAATATAATATATATACATACATATACACAGAGAAAAATATACGTTAGAACAGCAAAACTATGGTAGATATAGAATATGTAAAATCATTACACATAAATAAATACCTAAAAATATCGATACATATGCACGCACATTCACTTATACATGTAGATAAACACGAATCAATAAAATAGTAAAAACAAAAATAAAGTATTAAAACAATAAATTAACAGTAAATAATCCGCTTTTTAATTTCATTAATAGTGCAAGAAAATATATCTAACCTTTCCTCAACATTGCAATAGTTGACAATCATAAAGGAGATGCTTTCATAATGTTAGTTCTTACAGTGGGTAACTTAAATTATTTTCACGACAAGCAAGCCTAGGAACTTTGATCTGAATTTTGTTGAGTAACAACATGTGCAATCAATTAAGTTGTTTAGTATTTTATGTAAAAAGACAATTTGATGTGTAATTCTACGTGTTTTTAATTCATTACAATGAAAACGATCAAGTAGGGCATTATGTGGATATCCTCTTTCAGGATATATTCCGTCAAGCTTAAATGCGACAAATTTAAAAAATTTTCTTTGAACTTTTTCCAAAGATTCAATATCTGCACTATAAAAAGGACTCTAGACAATTGATGAATATTCCAATTTTGACCTAATAAAAGATTCATAAAGTAATTTCATAGTATGTATGCTGGCGGAATCCTTGAGAAAAACGTATAATAATACCTAAAAATTTATAAGCAGATGATGCAACTATGTCAATGTGTTTTGTAAAATTTAATTTAGCATCGAAAACAACACCAAGATCTTTTATGTACTGAGGCGTTTGCAAATAGAACTATCAATGTTATAGTTATATTTGATGTAGTTAATTTTACATGTAAAAGACATTACATTACGTGCAATTAGAGGTAATTTATTTTGGATCATATTTATTGCTTTTTGAAGTAGAGCGCAATCAGATTCTGATGTAATTTCTGTGAATAATTTCAGATCATCAGCATACAACAACAGTGTACCCAGGTAACATTCGCAAATATATCGTTAATAAACATTACGAACAATAACGGGCTCAATATAGATCCTTGTGGTACATCCGACCTTTGCTGAAACTTTTCAGATTCATACCCCCGAAATTGAACAAATTGGTATCTATTCTGCAGATACGACTTTAACAAATTAATCATTGGTATTCTGAGATCAATATTAATTAATTTATCCAATAAAATTCCGTGGTGGAGTCTGTCGAACGCCTTAGAGAAATCAGTATACACAACATCCACTTGACTCTGACGGTCAAACTTTTCAGCTATGTATTGACATTTTGTGACCAAGTTAGTAACCGTTGATCTGTTCTTCATAAAGCCATGTTGTTCAATCGATATTGTGTTTGAAACCCGACTGTAAATGAAGTTATGAAGAATAATTTTTAAAACCTTGGCAAAATTACAGATAATACTAATAGGCCTATAATTGGTAAGTTCAAGTTTTTCACCTTTTTTTATAAATAGGGCATATTCTGAACAGTTTCCAAAGATCGGGAAAATAACATGAATTAAGGATTAAGTTAAAAATAAACGCAAGTGGTTCCGCCAGAGCAGTAGCACCATCTTTAACCAAAAATGAAGGAACTAAGTCTGGGCCCATAGTCATAGAAGGTTTAATTATTTTAATAGCATTAATAACATCAGTTTGACCAATACAAATATTTGATGATGCTGATGAAAAGATATAATTATTAATTATCATGCTTGGTACAGTAAAGGATTTGGAAAAATAGTCAACAAAACTATTAGATATCAATTGGGGATCGTCGATTAAGTCATCATTATATTTCAGTATGTGAGGAAGAGGTGCTAAATTAAATTGGGAATTAAAGTAAGTCCAGAATTTAAATGGATTTAATTTTATATTAATTTCAATATTCTGAAGATAAGCTTCATATGCTAATATAATATCAGATTTTATTTGTGATCTAAGACGTGTGCAATCAAATCATCATCGATATTAAACTTTTTATACCTTCGCCAACATAAGTGCTTTTGTTTAATATTATAAATAAACCATTAAACCAAGGAGGGTAAGATTTCGTTGTAGGTTTTTTCATGGGAATATTATCATAAAATATGTCCTTCAACTTATTAATAAATGACTCGACTGCGATATTTGGATCTCCATGCTCTCTAAGAAAACGCCAATCAGTATTAGCAATAGCTTCATACAAGGTGGGAAAATTAGCTCTTTTAAAGTTCTGGATGATTTAACAACGTTAATATGATTTTTCATCATTGGATGAATTAACAACGTTGATATGTTTAGGTTTGCTAATATCTACATTGACTAACAGTGCCGGATGATATACATGCAGAATGACATTAGGTGCTTTTTCAACGATATAATGTATACTGAGATTAAACAGCAACAATTTCTGTTAATTTTACTTCAAGACTGAAAATGGTTAAATAACTATAAGTTATAAAGATAAGAAGATAGTTAGCAAGTTTTGTCTTTAGCAACAATATTTTCATAAGTTTTGTTTTAAGTCAAAGGGCTCAATTGAAGTCAATTTAATATTACTACGAGGATGATAAACATACGTAAATACCAAATACTTACATTGAAGATTAGTGATTTAATCGATATAATTTTCTGTTGAAATCCAGAATATACAGGGTGTAAGAAGTTTGACTGCCATTACTTCAGCATGAGATAGAGTATTCATAAATGAACAAAAAAGTTGGATATTACGGGGGCGTAAGATTAAGATTTTTAAAAATACAGCGAGTATTAATATTGAGGAGTTTCATCAGAACGTGACAACGGCGCTTAACCCAACGTTACACAGCTAGTGCATACTACGTGTGCACGCGGCAGACTTGTCCTACGGAAAAAATGTAAACAACTATTATTGTGAAACATTTAGTAAATTTCAAGAGAATCGTTTTCCAGTTTTTAAATAAATAAAATAAAATGTATCGATAGCTGGCAATTTAGTAATTATGAATCTCTTAAAACAGGAACTTAACTTTTTATCAAACTATGAATATGAAAAATATGTAATTAAAGTACCCAAAGATTCACGTCATCCAAATAATATACGTATTAAAAATAATTTAGGTACCTACCAAAAAATAAAATTCAGTAATTTTTAAACGCACAAGTACAAAACAAGCAACAATATATGCTCAAAATGTCCACCGCCATTTTCGATGCACGCACGACACCTTCGAATCCAATTTTCGCACATTCGCTGGAAAACACCTCAAAGAAAGGAAATAGTGGTACGCAAACAGCACTCAGACACGGTCCAATTCCAGATACCAACTGAATTGCGTATTGCTGGACAGCTTAGTATCTCGTGTTATCTGCCGCGCCGGTGTCACATTGCTCGATATGAATTTTATCGAATTTTGAATCAATTACAACGTTAATTATTTTTTAGAACTAAACATAAAGAAGTTTAAAAAAGTGATAAACTTTGTATTGAATGGTATTCTATGCACGTAGTTATATTCTTTAATTAATCGAACTTTTGTACATCAAGTTGGAGATTTTGATAATTTTGTTCTCGGAAATGGTTGATTTTAGAACCCATGTCAAGGTTTTTTTTGTTTATTTTACTGTATCACTATACTATCATATATTAAAATTAAGGCAGTCAAACTTCTAACACCCTGCATACGAAGCATTCATAAATGTTTACAAGCCACGTGACCAGTAATTTTGTTTGGAACAGTAATTTTATTTCCTTCATGTTGGCTATTAAATTTCGGTCAAATTAATAATTATTGAAATATAATAATTTTTCACGCGTTACTATTCAACCAATCAGCGATTGCATTATCTCGAGCCTAGACATAACGGCTTGTCATTTGTCATTAATATTAGTGACAAGAACTAAAGAATTTTCGTTACCAGTACCAATTTCTTATCATTTGAAAATAAGCCAATCCGTGTTTTGTTGAAAGCATTCGATTTGTTTTTATATCTTCTTGATGTTACGTTTGCTTATTATTGATTTAGAGAATATTCCTTTGTAACTTTAAAAAATGAATGAAGGTTTATACTAGAGGAAAATTCGTGGGCTCTCTTCTATCAGAAAAATCTCTCGATCTCTATATGAGATTACGTTTTTATTACAAGGAATGGTGTACAAATAAGGTACAAAGAATATAACACATGGCAAAGTTTTACTGGCGTACTTTGTTTGTTTTCATCCAAAGAAAAAAGTCCTCTTATCTGCAGACATGCTATTCAATGTTAAAACTTGTTTTGTGAATTAAAAAAAAGTCGATATATGTTACACTACACCTTATTGTATCTTTCACGCATAAATCGGGTACAGACATAAAAAAATCTAATATTTTACTAAACAAGATTTCATAGACTTTTTGAAAGCAGTCGAAGATAAAATATTTATAGTTATAAAAATATCAATGATTATTGAATTGAGTGAAGCCCCTAGAAGACAAGTATAGACAGATTTCTTATAGACCAAGCTTCCATTTTCCGAATTAATTTACCAAATACAAAGGTTTCAGTTAATATAATAGTTAACATGAACTATCAACGTTTTTTTTTTAATAGAAATAAGTAGTAAATATACGTAGGAATTTATACTTTCACTAAAATACCAAAAACAAAAACCTCTTACATGAATCTAGTACCTCCAGAAAAATATCATGGGCATCTCAACATCCATTTGCTTCATTTTTGGCAAATTCTGATGATGAATTGTCCGCTGTGGAGCGGAACAAAAAAATCTCATCTACAATTCTTGGAAACACTGGTAATACTTATATTCAAATACAGCAAGAAAACAAATCAATAGTTTAAAATATGCATCTACCATTAATTTGATAAATTGCAATAACTTGATTTGTTTTTAATTTCATTATAGTTTAGTTCGATGAATTAATATAATAAATTTCATCTTTACAGCCTTGCGGTACTAAATACGGTATCACAAGGTTACAATGCTGCCAAAGTCCAGCACATCCTCGACAACTTTCTCTCAGTTGAACCTTCCATGTAGTC
Organism: Anoplophora glabripennis; assembly: GCF_000390285.2. Taxonomy (NCBI): domain Eukaryota; kingdom Metazoa; phylum Arthropoda; class Insecta; order Coleoptera; family Cerambycidae; genus Anoplophora; species Anoplophora glabripennis. The sequence goes on from NW_019416655.1 coordinate 168,671, forward strand.
CAGATTTGCCTTCTTCCAACTTCTGTTGATTCAGCAATTCGAGAAGCACCTCAGGACGTCACATGTATTGATCTGATTAAAATGCATTCTGAATATTTTTTTCGTCATTTATCATTTAGGATAGAGACTGATCAATTCACTGATTGTGAGATTTATTAGACACTTCCACTAAACTTAAAAGAGCTAGTCCCTTTTCAACAAGTTGTGCATTTATTTTCCTTTGTGTTGGCGTTATAATGAAATATTCTAAAATCCGTCACTAAAGTCTAGCGATTACAGGCGGGCGATTTTTTTTTAAACCCTTATCCCGCCCGGCGATAAGGCGCCGCCATTATTTTTTCCGCGGCCCAAAATAATGCCTCCATTATAGATTAAGTTTGCCCGAGCGATCCTGTATCTAGACTATCCACCTTTCGTACTAAGGGACGTTTCAGCGGTTCCTCGAGCTTATCTTTCCTTGAAATTTATTACTGGGGCATTTGCCGCCCACTCGCTGTCGAAAAGACACGCACGATGTCGGGCGCAAAGTAAATTGGATTATCAACCAAGAGGAAATGAGTGTTGAAGCGTGTATCTTTATATAATTATGTATGTTCGTCGTTATAAATTGTCCTGTCTTGTGGAAAAAAAAAATGTGTGAAGCGTTCTTTGTTCTCAATAACTTGAGTCAGTTCTGTATAGGGTGTTCTAAGTTTAAAGTGACAAACCTGAATAATGAGAAATAAAACGCGTTTTCTTAATTCCAAGACACTCTTATTTGCCCCTTGACGTTAACCGTTTCTGATATACAAGGTGTTTTATTATCTTTGGTAGAAAATATAATCGTTTAGGTGTTGGATGAAATTTTGTCTAAATTAGAAAATTAATACACTGTAAACAGAATTGAAGGCCGACCTCGATTTTTTTAACGTTGTTTTCGGTGTGAGTAATCACTCTATATATCATATTCTAACAGATGTTGGTAGATATTAAAAGAGACTTAGTTAATATTCTCCAAATATTGCGATGTTAAATCTATTTTTATTACGAAAATATATATTATCGTTTTCTTTTATTACCTTGCCAAATAACATATTATTTCAATTACCATTGAAACAATGTTACAAGTAAACTTAAAGCATCGTGTTTAACCAGCAATTTTGTTTTCCAAGTTGTGGGTTACATAACTATTGCGCTTTATTGTTAGTTTATTATTATTTCTAAAATAGTCATGTGCTGTTGTATGTATACAGTTATAATGTACATCATTTTGTTGCGCTACGACAGAGTATTGCTCGATCAAACTAATTTTGTCCGCGAGATGAGCAGATCAAAAAGAGAATCCATAGTAGGAGTAAGAAAAGCAGAAAATCTTAATAGTAATCCAAATACGTTCAGGCAGAGAATGAGCTCCGGTGCTAGTCTGGTAACGTTGCTACAACGTATCTGAAACTTGCGGATAAGATGAATTTGGTCAAGTTACAGGTTCATTCATCCGTTGTTGATCCCAACATGTGTTAGATGAAGGTATTTCGAAGACGCTGAGGTAGTTGTGAGAACGATAAGCGAGACGGGAAGCATTGAAAATCGCGGAACATCCAAATAATATGAATCGTGATGAAGGTTTTTGGATGAAGAGGACCTGGTTACTTCTAAAGAATGGAAGAATGCATCCTATTGCGCAGACAGCGCCAGCAGCGCCAGGGATGCATCCAAGGTCACATCCTCTACCCCACTCCACAGAACGAGAGGCTCATTAAGATACTGACGGTGACGAGTCTCGAGTGTCCTCAGTGTGTAAAGAGCAATAATCCCGATGGACTCTGCTCCGTCTGGGGTGGTATATCCAGCCAAGGATACTGGCGCGAGCGTCCTCAGCCGTTGTAAAACCTTTGTCCAATGAAGGACGCCGAAATGTTTAGAAGCATTTGATCCCACAGTTAAAGATCGGACGTCTCTGCGGGACGTCTCAGAGAACTATCATTATTTGAGGAACAGGTGCCTCAGAACCACCAACAAGAACCGATATCAACATCAGGGTGGCCTTAGAGGCTCTGCTAACAAGTCCCTCCTCACAGAGTCCATCACTAGAAAAACAGGGCAAAGATTCCTAGTTAAAGCTAAGGACGTGCAATGTAAGTGATTGGAGGCTACTAGCTACCTATGGATCTTGGTCTATACCAAAGCATAATAACCCCAAGCATGGAACTTTAAATACTTTGAATGATATTCAAGGGAAATCCTTTTCCATTAGGCACTATCACTGTACACTTACTCATATTGATAAAACCTTACATTGCTAATTCACACATATTCGTTGCTCGGTGATGCTGGCTAAAGTTTGTTTTAAAACTATAGTAAAAGTTGTTCTTATAAAAAAGATGTTTTATAAGTATCATGTAAGAGCTATCCAGTAACTGTTGTTATAACTACCACTGTGTTCCATAGCTACCCAAATACCATATAAATAATATCCATCTCTAAGGTACATTTAGAGTTCACTAGGTAGGTCATAGCAAAAAATTTGTTCGCATAATGTAGAGCTGTTGACAATAAATACGAAAAGCAGATTGTTAAAATTAAGATTATATCTGGCTATTGACATACTTCATTTGTCCATCAACATAACGTTTAGTTTATATCTCGTTCAAGTTTTTCAATGCATTTAAATAATAATTTCTATAGTTTGAAATAGTATCATGCAACGAAAAGTGTTGAGAAGAAGAAGAAACATGATAATTATCTGTTCAGAAGTCACAAAACAATATTAAAAAATTGTTGCTTAATTGTTTTATAACCTCGAGATAATGACAAAAAAATATTTTATAAGATTGTTATTTTCTCAAGACTACTAACGTAAATTATAGGTATTATGCAGTAATTTCAAGTAGACAAAATAAAAATGGCAACTAAAATATTTTTTAAGATGTGCCCATTTTGTGTTTACAATAACTAAAAACGTTTTGAAACCGTTTATAAAAATAATGTGTTATAAAATTAGTTTCAAAAACATTTCCGAGTTGTACCAAGGATTGTATACCTGGTCGTTGTCAGCTAGAGACTTATAATACATTTCCTTAGTATTAACCATGCAGGAACCTCTGACTTGACCCTGTTGGTCTCGGGTTAGGCTCTGTGAGTGAGGCCCGCTGTCAGAACTCCTAGACCCGCCCTGATATTGATTTCGGTTCTTGTTGTTGGTTTTAAAGCCTCTACGAAAGGAACCGCTCCTCAGATAATGTGGCCGCTGTAACTGGTCACATCCAATGCTTCCAGGAAGTTGGATAGACCGTTACATAGCAGCCCGGAAGACTATGGTGCTTTAAATAACAGTACGTAAAGTTTGAGCCTTTAAAACACAGGTGGTAATGGTCTAATTTATTTTAAAAGAAGTATCTAGTCCATATTTAACGAAGCGTCTAATCCATTTAAAAAAAATTAAATAAATTGTACCAAGTAATGCGATCGGCAATTAGATTAACGCAGACGTCTCCTACTCTATTATTAAACCGTTTAGCTATCATAGAGCTCATCAGGACTTAATCAGCGCGTCTTCCCCTGCAATCGTCGACAAGAAATGCAGGCCACGTAGATAATTGTTGATGCGAACGGAGGGGGTTGTGAATTCCGATTTCGCAGGATCGTAAACTTTAGGCGGAGAGGTATTAAACCAGCGGCGTTCTACATTCCCGGTAAAGTGTGTTGTGTGATAAAACATCTTAATTAATGCGAGCCCGAAGGCGGTATTAGAACTGCGAAGCGTGTTTCTAGCATTTGTAACCCAAAAACTGCTTCTCCTCGGGCTGCTCCAAGCGACTTGATTTATTAATTTGCTTTTTGCGTGTGCCGAGGTAGCAGCTTTAAAATCACTGAAATTATTTTTACACACATACTTTTCTTGGTAAAATATAAATTCAAATCGTTTCTGTACTCAAATGCGAAAATAATATGCAGCGGCCATGCATAAATTAAATCACAATTTTTACTATTTCCTAATCTGATGAAATAATTTTGCGTATTCTCTGCATGGAAATTTTAATGTGCCCTTCATTTCACATAGTGTTCCGATAATATATTGGGCGCGCGTACTTGGAATGTTCTATTGCTATTTCTATCTTCGCTTAGCGTGTACAAAAAAAAGAAACGACTGAGGTTGCATGGTTTGAATTCTTGAAACAAGGCCCTGTCTCGGTTTCGAGATGAGGTGTGTCAGTGCGTGTCATAAACCTATATGTAGGAAATACGTGTTATTATTTTCATATTTTAGTTATTCCAACAAATGCTGTTAAAGAATTGTGTATTGGTGTTAGTGGTCAATCAGGGTAGTCGTAAACTATCGAGTTTAACAGTTCAAGGACGTTGTAGGATAAGTAATGTCTACACAATGCACAAACTATAATCGCAGAATAAGAAGGTTTGCCTAGATTTGTACCGAAAGGATTTACTGTATAAAATCATTTCAGTTACGTAAAAAGAAATTGAGAATGAAATATGTAGAGAAAAATATAATAGATATTATAATAATACATCGGAAACCAAGCTTGCATGAATAAAGAACGTATGTTCTTCTCTCCAAGGTCTCCAAGAAATGACAGGAAGATTTTCTTCTGGATTAAAGTCACCATATCGGAAAGGAATAGGGATTTTCGGATAATGGTTTACATGTGTTCGAGTCACGACGAACAGGAGATTGTCATTGGAAGCAAAAATTCAAAATGCACAATTCCAGTCGAAAAAAATAGTGAGCATCACTTTGACATTGGATCGAGACTGACGGGCTTTCTTGGAACATTGAAATCCTTTGCCAATCCATTGAATCCAATGATTGAACTTTTGTCACAATGTCGTAGCCGTAAACCCAGCTTTTGTGTGCCGTTGTGATCCTTTGAATGAATGTTTCATCGTCATTGTATTGTTCAAGCAGTTGCCGACAAACGTACACACGTTTTCTTCTGTTGTTCGGCCATCAAACTGACAGTTTCTCTGACAGTCAATCGGCGATTTTCACGCATCAGATCTTTGACTTTCTGTACATGGGATTCCCTTGAAATCGAAGATCTTTCTGGTCGATGTTCATCTTCAATTGGCTAACAACCACTTTTAAATCGTGTTTGTTGTTTCAAAAGTTGAAATGTTTCCGTGAAAGTTTTCCCAGTTTCACGCAAAATTTTACGTTTCAAGACACTTAAACACGTAGCACTCAAACAACAGTACCTAGGTACAGTACACGTTGAAACAATTGAGAAACAAATTGGGGACTCATGGTGACAGTTCTTGGTGACGTCAGGAAGCACTGAAATCTTCGTTAGGTATATCTCTCGACTATTCTAGATTTTAGGTTACGTTGCTTTAATTTTTGGACAATGGAGGGGGGAGGATAAATGTGACGTGGAACAACTCATACGTATCTCATTTTTCATTGATACCTTTAATAGTTTCAGTAGTTTTCCTGATTTTGTGTTGCCTTGCTATTACAGTACTATGTACGTAAATAGATTTTTTTGCAGGAGACATTTGTCCGCGCTTCCTATAATAAGAAAAAGACACAGGTGGTAGTGCGACCATATTTATATAGGAGGGCAGAAATTACTGAATCCATACTTTAGTATAAATAAAATAGTACCTTGTAGGTTCCAAGTATAAATTTGAAAGAAAATCTGGTTTTTATTCAACAATTCTAGGAACCCTTTAAAATGATACACACATGGAATCGCACGCCTTCCACGTTGTACAGATTTACAAATAAAAATAGTGACATCCTCCTTTTTTAGCGCTGGAGCACACATATTTCTACATAATTTAGGGAGAAAATTTTATAGGATATTTCAAATGTGGCGTTTTTATACCTGCCGTCCGTAAGGGAATGAGTCATACCTCAAGGATGGCTTCCTTGTATGAAAATAAACCGATTTAGATCAAGTTAAGTTGGTACAACTTTGCTGCCTTAAAAATTAACGGTCCTCAAAGAATTTTATTTTCTTTGCTGACTACAGAAAAATGAATTTAATATTTTTACTGCAGTACTGCAACCTGGAGTTACGAATAGTTGAGTATTTGTTGGTATTCCAATACAATTAAACTTCATTCATTTGCGAAATTTGCACCTAAATTTTTAGTAAAAACAAGAGAATAATTTTTTCTTCAAAGATTTAACGTGAGACACAGTGGAATCGGAAACGAAGGTTATTTGTCGTAACAGAGAATCTTTTCTTACATAATTGGATAACTCATTCCCAATGAAAGCTTTTGTCCTTCTTGAGTCTGTTTGTATATAGAATGTGAGAATAAAATAAGCAAAATTATAATAAATATATACTTAAACTTTAAACTATACTGAACTAAATACTAAGATGCTCTACGGGGTCAAATATTTTTTATTAAGTTGGTACTCCTTAAACCTCAAACAAACCTGAAAATTTTTCAACAGCTCACCCTGTATTTGGTTAAGTAACGACGTCAACGTGCAAAATAACACTTTCGGTAACTCAAAGATAAATTTATTTCATAAAGAAAATGCAATGAAAGCAACGACTCTGAATAAAGATAAGAAAAATCCCAAAAGACCAAACAAGAATGACAGATGGAAATAACACACCATCATGGCCAACTCGTGCTGTGTGTAAGTGGAAGCGACGGTCATTTATTGTGAAATTTATTACACCTCTGTCCTTTAAAACTCAATTTCTATGATCAGGAGCGGAAAATCTTCCCTTTCAATCTAAATCGCCTGATAGCATTTTTAATCTTTGCAAAATATATCCAATCCAACGGTAAGCAATTTCGAACATTATCTACTTAATATCACTTATAAAACAGTTGATTTATATCACTGCATTCTGCTAATAAGTGTACACTAACCGAATAGTTGGAAAGTTGGGAGACAAAATTGCATAGCGCAGCTATTAAGTGGTCATCAGGAATTGGTTCCGCATCCTGGTCGGTTTCTCCGCAGCAGGAAGGCAAACTCGAAACTCGCCTGTGTCGTCGCGCCGTTACTTCTTCAGCTTTTCGATATTTAACCAGACCGCGCTTGGCGGCTCCGTATTGTTACAATTTCCACGTGTCGTGTAAATAAATCGATATTTAAAAATAAACTCTTTGTTGCGGCGGCGGAAAGTTTTCTTTCTGCGTGGAATTGTTGGCGCTGAAGAAATTCGGTGGGGAGACTTTGTAACATTTTTGAAAAGCAAAAAGCTTTCCGAGAACTACAGAATTTTTTAATAATATAAATAGGAATATATTCAACTTAAGTGAGGTTACAACTTTAGATGACCTGACTAGACTTCGACCTCTGTATTTTGATATCGATCCTTGACTATTATAGTCTGATTTACAATTCGCATATTGCATATCCGTTCAGGGCGATTTAAATTCCACACTTTCGTGCGATTTCTGGTAGTTTCAAATGAGAAAAATGGAGAGTAAATGGAGTATCTACGAATACGGGGTGCCTCTAAAGGGTCCAGATACAGTACGACTCAAAATAAGTTGATTTAACTTAGTCCAAAAACTGATAATAACAGAGCTACAGGGTGTCAAAACTGAAAAAATAAATAACATTTTCTTTATATTTCTTGACTACTTCGAGCTAATTTCATGAAATTTCGTATCTGGGGATTTTTTGGGATGAAAAACTCGAATTTATCGACAACTTAGAAGATACAACGAAATAGTCGATTAATTCGAATTTCTCATCCCAAAAAACCTCAAATATTAAATTTAAGGAGGTCTGATTTGGAATTGACAAATATTCATAAAAAAATAATATAAGCTTATTAATAATGAAGAAAATCCTCAAATAAAATTATGACTAGTTTGGATACCTAAGAGACGAGATATTAATAAAATAATTTTTCACGATTTAGTATGAAGTCTTATGAGAATACAGATTTTTTTGGTCTTTCCACTTAGAATGCGCAACAATTGACGAACAGTTTCCACATCAACTTGTGTAAATAGGAAACCGATATCTGAGAAACCGTATGATAGCTCGTAGAAATCGATTAGGTACTTGTAAGAAACATAATTTATAATAATTCTCCTTCAAACTGCTGTCGTTGACTAACTTATCCTCCATATGCGTGATAGCGGCAACGCAGCGGTCTCGACTAGCGTATTATTTGAAATTTGCAGGTGTCTAAGCAAACAGAATGATGATCGAACGCGTGCGAGAGAACGCCGAGGCGAGCGAGCCAGCCAAGTGCAACGTTAACAAATCTAAAGGCTTACTACTTTAGTCACTAGCGAATCTACAGAAACTCTCATTAGACTTTAGATGTACCTCCGTACCTGATAAACCTCCTTAAGTCTAAAGTCTAAATCGTGAAAAATTATTTTATTAATATCTCGTCTCTTAGATATCCAAACTAGTCATAATTTCGTTTGAGGATTTTCTTCATATTAATAAGCTTATATTAATTTTTTTATGATTATTTGTCTGTCAATTCCAAATCAGATAAACCTCCTTAACGAAATTAATTCGAAGTATCGAAAGATATTAAAAAAATTATTATATATTATTTATTTTTTCAACACCCTGTAGCTCCGTTATTATCAATTTTTGGATTTAAGCAAGTTTAGTTAAATCGACTTATTTTGAGTTGTACCTACCCTGTACAGCCTTTTTTTTTCAATTGGTAATAAATTTGCCGATTCTTGCCGATACCTGGATCATATTGACTATAGTGAAGAACCTGATAGTGACATTCCTGACCTCAATAATATGCTTATTATTGACAACCATCTAAGTAAGTAATATTATTTTTACTTGAGATATTGTCTATAAAAAAATAGCCAACCTTCCTAACAACTAATAGATAATTGTCTAAAAACGATGTGCTAAATCACTTTATTTCACATATCTATCCTTATCGAAAATTCTTTTAATTCTAGCATTATTCCGATGTTTCGGAAAACGTATTTGCTATCAAAAAAGATAAATTCAATAAGGAACATTATATCGCTAAGTCAGTTTGTCTACTGAAGTAAAAGTACTGAAAATAATAGGCAATAAGAAAGATTCTATGATTTTTTTTTTCTTCCTGAACATAAAATTACACTGGATAAACAACATGGATTTCCTTGTAAGTCTACAGCTACAAATACTCTGTCCTGAATGAATCGACCCTAGCGGTTGATGGAAAAAACACATTACTGTGATCTACCTGTATTACTCTAAGGAATTTGATGAGATATCCTTAAAGCGTTAAGTTAAAAAACTGCAATATTATGGAATAAATGATTTTCTCCTTGCACGGTTATCTGACTTTTTTAGTAACGTAGATCCAGAGTCAAAGTAGGTAGCAGCTTTCTTAATTTAAAAATGTTAGAATTGGTGTTCCTTAAGGCTCTCATTTAGGACCCTTATCATACTTGATATATACATCTGATTTACCTGCTATGTTAGTTTCCAAATACTCATCCTATATGGGACTATGACTCTACAATTTGGTTCCTGAAGTTGCTGTGTAATCGTAAATTTATTGAATCAGTCTAATGTGCCACAAAAAGACCACAAATTTAAAAAAATGTTTCTTACTTTACGTATAGATATCACTGCTACAGATCGGGTATTGCAGAAGTTATATTTCGTTGATATAGGCGAGATCTTTATTATTAACAATGATGTATGTTCGTGCTCGTACCTATAAACTGTCTCACGATTTTCATTATCTCCTAGAGGATATTTTTTGCACAACCGAGTTTACCAGTTGTGGAATTCATTATCCAACTATGCAGTATGCATACTTCGATCGGTAACATTAAAAATCTTCTGGGTTCTTTATTGTCTACTACTTTGTGACATTGTTTTAAACGTACATATATTTCTATGTATTCTGGGTTTTTATCATTTTGTATTATTTATTGCTGGGTACAGGTACGTTGTATTGAAATATCGGAAATAAAATAGCGCAAATTTTAATTCTAGTTCGATTCAATTTAGTGAAATTTAAATCCGTACCGTTTATTTTTTTAAGTTTCAATCCACTGCTTCAGAGCGGGTCGAAATCTATAAGATAAGTATAGACTGTGACTCGATTTTTGAGCCAAATCGACTGGAAGACATAAAATTTTTACGGCAGCTGTACTTGGTAATACTGTAGTCGGTTGCGTATTGTTTATTTTATCAGCATGTAGAAATTGATTGAGAACGATTTGAATGGATTTCTCTAATTAAAGGATATCCCAAGGCTCTATCCTTGGTCCTCTCTTGTTTTTCCTACATACATTGAATCTTTTTTACTAAATTAGTTATGTTAACACTTGCAAAATTATCATGTATGTAGACAACGCACAACTGTCTCATTCACCCCAAATAATGTTGAACCAGCTGAAATCTAGATTCGTTCCTGCTGTATTAGTAGTTCTGAAAACAAGTACAGAATTTCACAAATTATTTTGTTATATTTCATATCTCCAGTCAGGACTATTAAATTCATTCCCTAGAGATGAATCCAACGGGCCCCATTCACATCTCTACGATTTCGAAAAATTCACATTGACAATTTTCAAACATTTATTAGTACCACGTTAGATGTAAGACAGTAAAAGGATGATTTCTTGTTTTCATTACAACCATCTCAATTTCTGGAATGACGCCCATCTGAACAATTTTAAAGATGTCAAAATGTAATTGGAATATAATTACATTCTAATTGATTGAATTCCAATTGGGTTTCTTTTGGGTTTCAATCCATCACAAAATTCAACTTAAACCTTTATTCCATTTATATAAATTTTTATATAACAGTCGGAATTCAGAAAGTTTAATCCAAAATGATTTTAGTAAAACACAGTCCTTAGACGGAAGTTAAATTGAATACGATTCAATTCATTTTGACATTATTCGAAATCTTGCAAAGTCGCCTTGCTTGTTTGGATTTTATCGTTTCTAAGCTGTTTATAAACAAGGGTATATGAAAGTTGCAATTTTGCTGGTTTTGAATTATTATTTCTAAATGAGTGATTTTCAAATAGAAAGTGCAGCAAATGCAGCCTGCGAATTTTTGTTGCCCGAACAAATATACTGGGGTTTCTGAAATGTCACTGCTAGCATATTCCATGAAGAAGTCAAGAACTTTAAAATCACCGGCGAGTTTGTGGAGTGAATACTCAATTATTAAGTCAACTATTTCCATAGAGGATAACATGGATATATCAAAATACCCCACGCTGAGAGCATTTTTGAAACGTAAGAATTACGGCTATACACCTAAAAAGTCAACAAGAGAGCAAGTCAACGGTTTTCTCGTTCAGGCATCCGATAACACATATTTGCGGTAGTAGGTAGTGACGATCTTAGGCATTGCAAGAGCATGCCGTTCCGATGAACTATGCAAACTTATTTTGGACGTCAATTTCAAAAATTTCGATGACATGATTGTAGTTACAATTCCAGATTTTAAAAATGGTATGTCACGTACGATTACTTCTCATCTGGGTTCTGTTTCTCACCTGGAAATTCTCAAGAAATAAGTATATCAAGATTAGATTGGAAATTAAAACTGAAATTTCACGCTTTTTTACAACCAACCAGTCGGCAAGAATACCCTTTCTATGATTTCTAATAAGATTGCGCAGTTTTTGAAACTAGAACATCCTGAAATATATACAGACCATTCATTCCGAAGAACATCGGCAACGTTACTGGCTAATACAGGAGTTGATGTATTAGCAATCAAGAGACATGGTGGGTGGAAATCAGCCACAATTGCAGAAAGTTATGTTGCTGACAGTTTAAGTAACAAAAATAAAATAGCTAACAGAATTCTTTACAATGACACTTCAACTCCAAGTTCTAGTAGTACGTCGCATCATGCTGTTTTAATGGATCCATCAGATAATATTGAGCCTCCGGTGACTGAAATGGGGCTTTCAAATCATTTTGAGAAAAATGTGACAATTAGTAAACGCGAGGGGAATAATTATCCAGATTTTATAAATGTTACTAAATGTAATAACTGTACAGTTACTATAAATATTGATTCATAATGATTAATAAAATGTAATGTTCATTAAATATTTCTATTTATTTGTTCATAAAATATGCATTTTATGAACAAATCGCTTTTTTCCCTAGGGAGGTAAGTTACCTCACTTACATAGCAACTTCCATTTCTACGGTAAAATACACTTGCTTCATTAAAAACAGTTTATCAATAGTCTATTTACTATAGTGGAATACATAAAATTTATTTAAGCTTTAGCAACAATGCCGTTAGAATAATTTGTTAAAAATTGATATAATTCCCTACGAACGGAATTCGCATCCAATGTAACCTCCGCCTTAGTCCTCAATATAGTAAGCATCCAACCAAACTCAATTACAACTGGAATTCCACTGGAATTATATTGGAATCTAAGCGGAATCTAATAAAACTAATTGAAACCCTGAGCCCTGCAGAATTCCGAAAATAAATATTTCCATAATTTATATAATTTGCCGTTTATCCTGTAGAAAGACGTCGGGCCTACATTTTAATACCAGCTGTATCTTTATTGCTTCACTAACCCTAATCTCCCTCCAATATTTCTCAAACTTTATCGAGACAGCCCACTGAGACGTTCATATTTTTCAGGAGGATTCCATCCAACACCCACATCTGATATTCACGGATGAGGATAACATGGACGTGAACCACTACGAGGCCGTGGTAACCGACGGGGAGGAGGAAGATTTATTGCGGCCCATCTGTAATAAACACCGGGACACGAGGAACGGGAACAGGACGGCCATCCACTGCCGTACGTACACGCTTATATGTAGCCAGTTGGGTCAAACGTTTCTCGAAAGTATCTCGGTGAATAATGAAGTGGGACAGGCGGAATATGAAAAGTATTGGTCTTTAAAACTCGACGACATATTTTTAACCACCTTGAAAGGAAACATATACATGGTGCTTCGAAAATGTCATTACAAATTCCTATCTCAATTGTAAAAAAAATCATTTACTTAATATTATTATTGAATTTTTTTCAATACCTAATTCTGCTAGTTTTTAAATATATTTCAATGACATTTTATGTTGAAGGTATTCAGGGTAGCCGAAGATAAACATGGTAGTTACCAAGTGGATTCAATGAACAAAAAAAATCGACCTCTTAGATTTTGAAACTTTGGGATGTTAATCTGCTTTGAATTTTACGAGACCCGTGTTTTTGGAACTCTGTGGTGCCATGTCAAAGTTTACATAATGATAACGTTACTACGAAAAGGAAAATGTTGTTTTCAAAATGTGCACAATTTTATCAGCTTTTATCTTTTTTTTTCAGAGTTCAAATTGTTTTAAAACTTTCAGAGATAAATGAGAAAAACGGAAAAAAGTAATTTTTTTTCAAATTTGATTTTCTCAAAAACTCCACTTTTTATTTTTACCAAATTTGGATATTGGTGATTCAGAACTTATCCAAAAAAAATTCTGGATGTACAGGGGGCTCTTACAAATACAATTTTGTAAAGAAAAAAATCAAAAAGTCCTTCAAAAATGATTAAAAATACACTTGTGCAAAGCACTGGAAACTTGTTCAACTGTAAAACCTGACCTGGCATAATTTTAGCATCACGGCGGCAGTGATAAAAACGGACAAAAACTTGAAAGAATTTCTTAAGGAAACGAACAAATAGAATTTTATAGCACCTATTTCATATCGGCAAATGCAACTGATTTTGCCGCTATTATTATTATTAATTAATAAAATGAATTTAAAGTTTTAAATAATAAAATAATTTGACTTACCTGATATTACAACAACTGTTCAAAATTTTTTCCACCGACGTGTAAACACATTTGTTGGGTCTGTCTTATTCAATTTCTACGAACTAACACAAGTGCTGTCTTGTTTCACCATACCACAAATGCTTCACCATAATAAAATGTTTTCTTGCTTCACCATAAATTAAAACGATATCCATCAACTCCGAGTTGCTATACACGCAAGCCATTTTTGACACTAACTACTAAAAAAACTATTGTAAACACTACGCCAACGACAACTGTAAAATTGGATTTCAGTATTTAGAGTCGCTGAGGCCACGTGGCTCTCCACGCGTATTAGGAACGATACTAGAGACCACAGTAATCCAGCTATGTAATGATTGAAAGTACTACAAATTCAATCATTTTTTTCTCGGAAACTATAAGGAGTTTACAAAAAATTTTTTTCGATATTGACTCCATTTCTCATGACGCATCTACTCCCAAATTTTTTTGGATAAGTTGTGAATCACTCTGTATTTTTTTAGGCCAAATAAGCTATCTTTTAGCTAAGCGGCAATATGCCAATATGCTTCGTTCGAGAGATACGTTTTCGAAAATCATCCTGTCAAAACGTTTTTTTTTAATGCGCAGAATTTTATCAGCAAATTGACATATTGACGCTCGACTAAAATATAGCTTATTTGGCCTTGAAAAACATACCCAAATTTGGTGAATATAAAGGTGGGGTTTTTGAGAAAATCTGTTTTGGAAAAAGTTACTTTTTTGCGTTTTTCTCATTTATCTCACAAAATTCTAAAGCAATTTGAATTCTGAAAAAAAAACTGGTAAAAGCTGATGAAATTCTACACATTTTGAAACAAAAAAAACGTTTCGATAGGATGATTTGGGTGAAAATGACGACCACTTGAAAAAAATATGTATTTTCATTTTCGGAAAAACGCTGTCATGTTTAAATTTTGATATGGTGCCACAGAGCTCCAAAAATGTTTTTCAGAAAAACAAAAAAACGGGTTGAATAAAATTCAAATTCGATTTGTTTTGCTACCACTAGAGTTACTTTCTACCTAACGGAATAACTGAAACTATCTTTGGTTTTCACCATATCTTTTTTTTTGTTTTGTAGCTAATAATTTTGCACGAATAATAAATCACACGCACGCAAAATAAGCTAATATTTATTGACATGAAAATTTGACACAAGCCTATTTAGAAAAGAAATAGCAATATCAACGCCTGAAAGAAAATCACCACAAAATACATTGAAGCTTTTAAATGCAAATAACACAGAAACCGATAATGTTAGGCGACCTAGACAAATGTACATTTTTTATGTAGAATTGACTTCCAAGTCGTTAAATTTCTCATATATTTCTAGACTATCATTGCGAATGGCATAATCAAAGATGAAGCACATGTTTTTTAAAATAAGACACAGTCTTGCATTTAGACTTGTTCAGTTGTAAATAACTGTTTTTTAACATCATTTAGTGTTTCTATTAAATATTACCTATATTTACATGATCAGCAACTAATAGATGATATGAATTTGTACTATTAAACATTATGACAAATCATTTATAAATATAATGAAAAAGGCCCTAAATTTTAACCACGCGGCACTCCTTATTTAAGATTTAAATCAAGTTACCTCTATTCAAAAGTCGAATCCTCCTATTGGAATATAGGCCTTTAAACGTTATTTCACGAAACTACATTCTAACATTTTTAATATAACTACAAATTTAGCAATAATATAGTTTAACTAGACTAGAATGCTCCCAGCGGCTTGTTTCTCCACAACCAATTGCAACAGAAAATGAATTTTATTTTTCTCTTGAACAGGCATATGCTTTTCAGTAAATATGTTTTAGGTGAGAAATTGCGTTCATCTTCGGCTATCCCAAAAACTTTCTATAACAAATTTTATTGAATATCTTATCTTCAAAAAAAAAAAAAAATAAATGAACTAAAAAAAAATAAACTTTCTAATGAAGCAAAACTCGGTTTATTTTCATTCAGGGTAACTTAAATTATGGCCTACTCTTCTTGGAATCCTGTATTTTTATTTTATAAATATCTCACAAAACAAAGAAGTTTGGAATATCATTTCAGATCTTGGAAGTAAATGTAAGTCTTCATTTATATTGCAAAATATGTATATTTTAACTTTTAGGAATTGTCTCAAAACACTAAATACGTTTTTTCTCGGGAACGAATAACGTTATCGACTTGAAACAAGTGAATTTCTTGTAAGCTTTTCTAATGGTCAAAAGACTAAAGAAAGATTAAAATACGAATCTATTAAATATTTTGAAAAATTGTAAATAAGTGAATCTTTTTATAAGCTTTTCTAATGGTCTTTAATACGGAACTATTTAATATTTAAAAAAATCGTAAATAAATGATAATTTAAGATTTCTAAACTTTTTTATAATTTGTTTTTCGTCGATGTTTGTTACCAATAATACTAAATTTTAGAAAAAATATCATAGCAACGTTTCCTGCTGTTTTTATGATTTCATTTTTGCTCATAATTTCCGAACGTCCTATACACCGTTGTTATAATAACCCGTAACTGAGACGTCATCTTCTTAGACTATAAAAAAACGGAAATACCTTTTGTGGAAATCACCAGGACTACTTCGTCTGACAATAATTTGTGTTTTCTTTAGCAGCGTCAGAATCCTGGAAAAGAACTGGGCGATGTATGACGCGAAAGATAAACGTTAGACCTGAATCGGGAACAATTTAATCCCATACAGATGGTCAATAATATATATTTAGTCGTAAAATATGAGAAGCTGCATGATATAGAGTGAGAGAAAGGTCTGTCTAGACGGCACTCTCGAATCAACCCTTGAAGATTAATAATTTGTATATCCCTAAGCCCAAAGTAGAGCTTTATTTTTTCTGGAGATTTATATTCTCCGTGATGCCATTTACAAACAAAGAGAACTGTTATTGAATATTTAAGAACGCTTTTATTCTGTACTAAATTATTAGAAGACGGGTTTTCCTTTTAAATTGTAAGATAAAAGAATGTATATATTCCAAAGAAAAATATGTACCTGTAAAAATGTTTATGCATATACAGGCTGGTTCAGGACAAATTGTACATACTGTAAGTTAGGTGAGGTGTTACAGGGTGATCCCTGAATTTTCACTAAAAATTGTTTTGGCTATAACTTGAAACATTTGTGAGGATGAATATATTTTGTACACCATATACCACCAAATAGCTTCCAGAAGCAAGAATACCGACCTTAGGACTGGAACAATTTTGGAACAATAGTGTATTTTCCCTACAATTTCATATACAGTACATGAATCAATGACAAAAACCATGAATTTGATTTTTTGTCAAGTTTTCCTCAACTTTTAAATTAACTATGAATTCTGGTAACACTTTTTTTCAATAATTAAATTTCGGTAAAATTAAAAATTATTAAAACAATAAGATCAAGATTACATTAAAACACAAATCATGTTTCAACCACTGTGATTAGTGTGCCAATATTTAGGAATTTTTCGTTACTAGTACCAGTCCTGCAATGTTGGGTTGTCTAAGGTCGGGGGTCACGTGACGTAAACATCTACGAAACAATAAAAAAACAAATTTTATTGTAATTTTATTAATAAAATTTAAACATTCTGAACCTAAACTATTATTATTATTACTCGCTTTCAAATTTAAATGTCACATGTTTGCTAAAATAACATTAAAATGCCGTTTAAAAATGTTTATTTGATTAACAGAGACCATTGACCAAAATATAACTAAATCATAAGCTGTTGAGAGTGTAACAAAAAATAGAAAAAATAGTTCTTGACACTGGTTCGTTTATTTTCAGTGAATTGTATCAAACAGAAAAAATATACAGGGTGAACTTTCTGAGAACCACAAAAAGTGGGATTTTTAGATTCTGACTTAAAAAATGTGTTGGTCTTCAGTGGCGTATATTGTATACCAGAAATAAATAAATTATAATTCTACTTTGCCAGTTCAAATATCACACTTGATAAAAACATGCTGAAGTAAACATGTGAACAAATAACTTAACCTCACTATTTAATTGTTAGTCAAATTGTATTAGTATTACACTTCCAATGTCCAACTTTTCATGAAGGGAAGAAATATTATTTCGTTTTCGACCAGGTTGTTCCACTATGTTATTACTAGCATGTACTATAAAAAAAATAGAGAACATAAATCTATTCTTATCATTAATGATCTCTCATTTATTAATTAAATTACAAATTTATTAATTAGCATTGTGGTACTTTTTAAAGATTCCATCAAAATACGTAGTATGTTATTTACGAAATATGAAAAGTATAGAAAATTTTTCAGGTAAATTCCAGTTCATGTTTCAAATTTCAACAACTTTCTGCTGTAACTAAATCTTTCTTGGAAATGCTTCAGCGACCGTATTCTAAAGGATAGTTTTTTTATATATTTATAAGCCACAAAATCACGTATTCACATGAGACGTCTGGATTTTCCCAGAAGTGAAATATGAGCGTATTTTTCACAGTTTATGCAAAGAAATGGTGGTTAACTTATTGTGGATCCCGAGAAGGTTTTATAGTAAAATTAAAAGAAAAACTTTTGTTAACACAAAAACTGCGAAGCAAGAAATTATCCACAGAAGCAAATAATTTCTTTTGTCGTTTTCTATTTTCGTACACTTTATTGAATTATTCTACGTTGTCATTTTATATCACTATTACTATATCGATATAAACCGCATATCATTTTTAGAAAGCCACCCGAGTTGTTTTGCGCTTTCACATTTGCGTAAACGCGTAGGACTATCTAATCCTTGTATTATCCTTATCTTATTGAGAATAGAATTACATGATTATTACGGTAAATTCAGTTATTATTAGAATCATTTGCCATCGTTAATAAATAATCTCGTTTATATTTAACGGGAAGATAATGGTTAACATAACTGTAATTGAGATATAATATCTCACTGGGAGTACATATCTTTATTACGATAATTTTAGCATGAAATTTTTGAAATTAGTTTATGTGCATGAACTCTTTTGCTCCAATAGTAATTTTCTTCAGTGAATAACCCAATATAAATTAAGTAACCTTAATATAATTTTGTTTCCTTCAAATGTTGTGTACCTTCAAAGAAATCTTTATATTGTTTATTTCATTTTTCACCTAGGTATAGTATATTTCGGTAATTTTATATGTAGAGAGTATTATGGACACCTAACAGTCTTTATTGCAGATTATGCAGATTTTTTTGAAACATCACTTTATTTGCTGTGAGAAAAAATGTATGTGTTGCACGTCGTTAAAATGCACATTTCATGAGAAGAATAATTCAGTTTTTCACTAAAACTAGCAGATTTGAGGATATTTTTTGCTAAACTTGCAACTATATTAGACCAGTTTACTATTAGACCAGTTTACTTCTCTGAATATAATATTATGCATTCAAATTTAAAAGGCAATATCAGAATCCATTGACTTTGATTAGAGGTAAGTTGATCTGAATCATAGAAAGTATTTTATATATTTATATGTACAGGGTATAAGAAGTTTGACTGCCATTACTTCAGCATGAGATAGAGTAATTATAAACGAATAAAAAAGTTACAGGGACGTAAGATTAACAACTATTAAAATACAGCGAGTATCAATATTAGGGAGTTTCATCACAACGTCATGAACGCTTAACCTAACGCTACACATCTGATGCATACCACGTGTGCACGCGGCACGTGTGCATAGTGTTGTGTTATTCATTCATGAGCCTAAGTGAAATGATTTGTTTACTCCTTATCGTTCACAGCGTATTAAAAACATAGTAAAAACTAGGTTAGTGACCGATTAATACGGTAAGTCAAGATTCACTTTCGGTAAACCTTTGTGGGTTAGCGGTCAAGAACGGTCCCAAAATGTGTTTAAATAATGATATGAAAATATTTTTTTTAATCCCGTATTTGTATTCTACTCATTTTTCCCCATCTTGTCTTAAAATTAATGACATTATGACTGAATCACCCTGTATTTATAAATTTTGCAGAAGGGTAGCAACTGATATAGGGCAAGGACAGTAATAAATAACGACTCAAATCTTTCAAATAGCCCTAAAAAATCTAACGTCGATTAAATTGATGTCGCGTATCCAAAAAAGTTACAATATCTTGTAAAACCTAGCCCCAAATCAAAATCTTACAAGAGTGAAAAAGATAGAATAAAACACCGCTTTGTCTAAAAAAAAGGGAAACTTAGGCGTACTCAAAAAAAAAAAAAATAGGGAGTCCATTGGGTACTATAACCCCTCTACCCTTCTTTCGCGCTTAGATATTTTAAACCACAATTACACAAAAACTGTGCCGACTTAAGATTAAAATATGTGCTAAATTTCAAATAAATATCTCTACAATCACCGGACACCTTGTATTTTGAAAATGGGTCTCGGAAATGAAAAGTGGCATAAGAAAAGTTCCATTATTTTAGTCCAAAGAATATGTGTTTGACTTGATCTACTAATTTGTAGCACCCCTGTATAAAAAGGTCTTGCCTTTATATTAATATGTTTTCAAAACTTTGTGTATAAAGAACATACCTACATACACATTATAAATAATTTTTCCCCGTCAACGGTTTCTGTTGTCAAAGATAAATGATACTACTACTGATAATTGCATCGTTTGCACAAATTGAAAAGCATTTTTGTCAAGAAGTATGCATGTTAACAGTCAAGAGAGTGATAATTAAAAAACCACTACACTTTCTCAAAATCTACACCAACAAAATATACACGGTGTCCCAGAATAACGTGTACAACGGAGGACCACAGATTCATGGACTCAAAATAGGCAGATTTAGGCTAATTCACCTATATCCGAAATCGCTTCGTTTGGCCGTCAAATTTTTTGAATTTTGTAAATAACTTGAATACGTATTAATTGATTTTGATTATTTTTGGGGTGTGGACTTTTGCTTTCAATCTACACATGTTGGTGTTATACAGAGTGTTTTTTAAAACCTGCAACTCCTACAAAATTGATGTATCGTGAAAATATCCGTTCATAACTTTTTCCTCTTTCGAGCAATAATGACTATTTTTTATCTGATAGGTGATACGATTTGGAAGTTTTTTTTTGTCTCTACAACTTTATCGTGCCGCTCATATTATAATAGTAAACAAAGTGTTAACTATTATAATGCACTGATTTTGTAGGTTGACTGTAATTTCAGTCTTATCTTTAACTTATTGTACATGACAATTCTTAGTGAGTGTTTACGACGATGAGATATACCACCTGTTACTTCAATTTTCGATACGGATACACACACATACGACGAATTAGAATTGTTTACAACGTGCCTAATTTTATTCAAAAAATTAGAAAAAATAATCAAATACAACGCATTGAGAGTATTATTATTGACCCTGTTATTCTACCCAATAGACCGAATGGCGAATTTTGTTTAGAATTTTTGCAAAACACTACCCGAGTTATTGGAAGGTGTGTCGGTATTGCTCAGAGCTAAAATTTGGTTTATGCAAAGCGTGTCCTTTAACTTTCTTCGCCGAATTAACCTTTGTTATAGAATCAACGGTGGTCATTTTGAGCAGTTTTTATAATAAGTTGTACTAAATCTAATAACATCAACTTTGTTACTTTTATTTCCAACATTTTTATTGCATTTGATTGTTTTTACCAATTATCTCTATAAAATTAAGCATGTTGTAAATATTTCGTCGTATGTGTGTGTGTGTGTATCGATATCGAAGTAGCATGTGGTATATCTTATCGTAGTAAACACTCATTAAGAATTAGCAGGTATAATGACTTAAAGATCAAACTGAAATTACAGTCAACCTACAAAATCAGTGCCTAATCGAAATCGAATAATACGTATTCGAGTTATTTACAAAATTCAAAAAATTTTCACGAACTTTGAAGCCATATAGCAGCCAAACGAAGCGATTTCGGATTTAGGTAAATTAGCCTAAATCTGCCTATTTTGAGTCCACGAATCTGTGGTCTTCCGTTGTACACGTTATTCTGGGACACCCTGTATACTACAAAAAAAAATAAACGCTTCTTTAAAGCATTCTTAACAATTTATATCTTTAAAATCAATATCAAAATCTCCTCTATACCAAATTTCATTTATACAAAGTGCAAAATTATTCCAAATAAAAGTTGCACCAAATCAGTTTATTTACTTTTTGAAATTATTTACAATTATACAAGGTGTTCAATTTCTTCTGAACATTACCTAACTTCATTTTTTCAAAATTAACAACCTGTATATTATAGCATTGCCGAGTGCTGCAAACGTCATTTTTTTTCATCAACTAACATCGAAACGATACATTTCAAGAAATTGAAAAATCAAATAACAAGCAAGAAACGCAAAAATGATTTAGGTAACGCCTAGAAGAAATAGGATGCCCTGTGTAATTTCAATTCATTTAAAGATGTGAAAAAATTGATTTTATTTGTTGAAACACTTTTTTGTATTAGCGATATTATCAGAGCTATGGAAGCAAAGTTGTGCTGAGGTACCCTTGATCTAAATCAATTTATTTCCATCCAAGGGCCTGAAGCCTAAAGAGGTGGAAGTATGGCCGATAAACCAATCGTAAGATTATGCATCTATAATGCAAAATTAAATGTCACAAAGTCGATCAAAACTGTTCAAGATATAGGTCCAAATTTTCAAATTATCTAACTATTCTGCTTTGCAGTTCATACGCATTAATTGATACGCTGTCATATTTATCTTCTCCAGCGAGACGCAGTTAACTGAAAGAAATAATGATTACAACAGTCCTGGTGTCAGGATTTGGACGTAAAGCTTAAGTAGAGCACAGTACAGCGCCGAAATTCCCAGAAATTATCCACATAGACACAACCCAGAAATGCGGAGGATATATTTTAATAATCCCGAGCAGTTATATATTACCCATATCGTCTATTGTGACGGTTTGAGGGTGGGGTACATAGTGCGCTGAAATGCTGAAAATTCTCGGATAATTGCGTTTAACACCAGTTGAATTACGAGGTCGCGTGTCTAATTTTTTATTAGGGAGGATGGTTTTAAATAGATATTTGCTCACCTCCACTGGAAAGGTGAAATATTGCAGGTCGTGATTTCGTGGCGAGAACAAATGCTTTTTGCTTTCTAATCAAGCTTCATGGGTGTTGAAAACTGCTAGAAAACAAATGAGATATTGGATCATGTGCATACAAGCGCCCAAAAGATGTTTCAGCGATTTTCACGAATTTAGAAAAAAGTACCATTGAAAACTGAGAGATTATTTCTGTTACTATTTGCAAACAAATAACGTACATGATACTGTTTTTATGAGAAATACAAAATAATATAAAAACAAGTTATGCTACTGCAAAAAAGATGTACAATAACAATTTATATAATAGTAAGAGTTTAGATAACATAGAAAAAATAAAAAAAAATTGTACAACAACAGATCCCTATTTAATTGCACACCATCTGAATAATAATTATTATTATACAATATTTCGTTTTGGGAGAGTTTTTAAACTTCGAAAGAAAGCTATTCGCTGTACTATGACTATAACATCCACAAGCACATCTTGTAAAAACTTGTTCAAAACTTGTTCAACAGTTTAAATTGATCAACGTTGTTCAGCAAATACATTTTAGAAATAATATTGTGCGCAGAACATAATTTTTATATACCAAAATTCTACATATTTAGTATATTTTAATAATTTGTAATTGAATTTTTTATCTGGTCCATGAGTTGATAAATGTTGGTGTTATTGTTTTATAAACAGGGTGTTTCTGAAATAAGGGCGCTCCTTGAAAGGAATGATAGAGGACAAGAAAGTGAGCAACTTTTATTAAGCAACTGATGGTCTAAATGCTTCTGTTTTCGAGAAAATTATATAAGAAAACTAGCAATAACTATAAACCGACCCTGTGCATCTTGTGCACATGCGTTATGTGTTACAGTATTCTTAGCCGGCGTCAGTACCGTGTCACGTGTACTACAGGAACAATTATTACACCCCTCTCATGTACAAAGGGTTCAGGCAACAATGATTTACAGCCCCGTGTGGAATTTTGCCAGTAGTTTCGACATCAAATAACACAAGATCCGGATTTTACAAGCAAGGTGCTTTTTACGGATGAATGTTGTTTTACTAGAGACGGCATACTAAATTTTCACAACAGTCACTATTAGTGTGATACAAAACCTCATGTTTGTACAGAGATCTCGGTTTCAGCAACGGTTTTTAGTGTGTGTTGTTTTTGGTGACAGAATTTTAACCGTCAAGCATGTTTATTAGCACATCTAAATAACTTTGAACAATATTTGTAGAACATATCGTAAGTAGGTAATTCGTTTATTCGTTTAATTTTTGTGTTACTTTTAAACGAGGTTTGAGTAATTTCAGTATTTTCGAACAAAAAATTTAAACCGTCAAAACTGCCATCATCCCTTTCGAACTGTAGCGCGCGGGAATCTCGATATCAAAGGTATAGCTGACTGCCGTACCATAGACGACTTTAAATTTGTTTATCTGCTCCCACTATAGTAAATAGACTATTAATACATTGTTTTTAAGGAGATAAGTGGATTTTACCGTAGAAGTGGAAGTTGCTATGGACAACGCGAGGTATGTGAGGTAACTTACCTCCCTAAAGAAAAAAGCGATTTCGAGTTATAAATACATACTTTATGAACAAATAAATAGAAATATATTACATTTTATTAATTATTATGAATGAATATTTATAGTAATTGTACAGTTATTACATTTAGTAACATTTATAAAATCTGGATAATTATTCCCCTCGCGTTTACTAATTGTCATATTTTTCTCAAAATGATTTGACCGCATGATGCGACGTACACTGAAACCTGGAGTTGAAGTGTCATTGTAAAGAATCCTGTTGGCTATTTCATTTTTGTTACTTAAACTGTCAGCAACATAACTTTCTGCATTTGTGGCTGATTTCCACCCACCATGTCTCTTGATTGTTAAAACATCAACTCCTGTATTAGCCAATAACGTTGCCGACGCTCTTCGGAATGAATGGCCTGTATATGTTTCAGGATGTTCTAGTTTCAAAAACTGTGTAATCTTATTAGGAATCATAGAAAGGATATCCTTGCCGACTGGTTGGTTGTAACATCTACCTGCTTGATAGCGCATAAAAAAGCGTGAAATTTCAGTTTTAACTTTCAATCTAATCTTGATATATTTCTTGAGAATTTCTAGGTGAGAAACAGAACCAAGATGAGAAGTAATTGTAATTGTAATTAGAATCTGGAATTGTAACTATAATATCATCGAAATTTTTTAAATTGTCGTTGTCCAAAGCAAGTTTGCATAAATCATCAGAACGGCATGCTCCTGCAATGCCTAAGACCGTCACTACCTTCATTAGCAAATATGTGTTATCGGGTGCCTGATCGAGAAAATCGTTGCATTGTTATGTTGTAAAAGCGTTTGCCTTTTTAGGTATATCCACTTTCTCCTCTATGAAAAAAATTCGCAGGCAGCATTTGCTACTCTTTCTATTTGAAAATCACTCATTTAGAAATAATAATTCAAAACCAGCAAAATTGCTACTTTTATGTAGTTTTGTTTATAAACGACAAAATCCAAACAACCAAGGCGACTTTGCAAAATTTCGAATAATGTTAAAATTAATTGATTAAGATGTGTCAAAAAATAAAACCTAATCTTTATTTCATGAACCATATAGAACTATGTGAGCTGATAAAATGTTATACACCACGCAGCAGTTAATAAGTACCTATAATTTACCAGTCTCGGACTCTATTGCCAGCCCTTGCTCCGCTCGGGCGCAAAATCGTCCTCAACTGGTAAATAATACTCCTTTATGGTGTAAATAATAACTATTAAACCTTCATGTGAATTTTTTTTCAATTTAAAACGCAATGTTTTAGACCAGCAGTTTAATAAAAGTTGCTTATTTTCGTTCTCTCTATAACACTTTTTAAGAAACACACTTACTTCAGAAACACTCTGTATTGTATTTATTGTGACTAGTTCTATACTACTATTATTATAATATTTGGGATAATCAACTATAATTATTATTTATAAGAATTTAATACATTTGACCCATTAAGTCCACATTTAATTACCAAAAACAGAAACTCTCAAACAACGATTTATTTTCAGGAAGACAAGGTGCTAA
Source organism: Anoplophora glabripennis (assembly GCF_000390285.2). Lineage (NCBI taxonomy): Eukaryota > Metazoa > Arthropoda > Insecta > Coleoptera > Cerambycidae > Anoplophora > Anoplophora glabripennis. The sequence goes on from NW_019416655.1 coordinate 194,579, forward strand.
AAGCACATAAAAAATTATATCTTTCGGTAAACATCAAGTGACCCCTTTCCGTCACAAGCTCTGCTAATTTTAATAACAAACGCCTGTCTGTGTTAGCCGTCATATTAACATGAAGCAGAACAAGTCCAGTCCACCCGGCAGCAGATCATCGCATTACCATGATTAACAGCTGACGTATCGGGGGCGTTCCGTTCATTATTATGCGATTTCTGAATAACATTAGCGAAAAGAGCGCGGTGCGTGTTCAGCTTATTTTTGTTGATGGATTTTCTAATTAACCTGAAAAATGTCTTTGTCCCTCGGCGGACTATCATGCTTACCTTAGATTTTTAAATGCCTCGCTGCGGGGGTATTTTCCGGGGTCGCCATAAATATTAATTAACGCACGGGCACAGACGGCACGCTTTCAGACCCTGAAAAAATTATAGGGCAATTTACAATTCACTTATTTTAAATAAGCGGATTAAAATTATGAAGCGTGGCTAATTCGGGCACTTATTTTTACGAAATAGTGATTTACATCAATGTTTTCAAACCTCTAAAGAAAAATCGACTGGTGTTAAATTAGAGTATCATGGCGGATGCTCTGCCTCAGTCCCCATACTCTCAAAATACATTTATCAGAAGAATTTGGAATTCAACGTCAACTATCTTAAGAAAGGCTCTTGAAGAAATAACAAGAAGAAACGAAAAGGTGCTTGCTAACTGTCTCAAATATGACTGTTAAGCCCACCACTAGCTACAAGAAAAAATGCTCTTCAACTGTCCTAAGAAAGACTGTTGAAGAATCTAGGGAAAAGGACTGTTGAGCCAGCAACTACCCACCAGAAAAAATTCTCCTCAATTTTCCTGAAAAGGACAGGGAAAGAAACGGCGAAAGGAAAGTGTATAAGTACTCGCTATCTATCAAATGACCTTTATGACCTTGAAAATAAGCCCTAATTAACACCATGGTCACTAGCAGATTTCTTGTTCTGTACTCTGTTTTCACATTTTTTTAAAATATGATTTTGTTATACAGGGTGTCCCGAAATTCATGCAACAAAATTTGGTCACAGATTCTTAAGGCAAAGAGCGACCGAAATTTTCGCCCCTTTGTGAGACCTCATAAATTTACTCCAAATGTGTGCCAAAAGATAGTCTATGATGAGACTTGAATCGTCTATAAGTTTTAGCTTGAGGCTGCATTTTGTTTTCAAGTTACGGTTGATTAAAGTTTAATTTTTACATGGATTGTTATAGGGTTTTTAAAGTCGCTGATTTAAAATCAAAGGTTCGTTAATCTCTATGACTTCAGATTCTGGGAAAGGTCTTCAGAAACCTTTCCCAGAAAGGTTGACGAAATCATTGATTTAAAATCAAAGGTTCGTTAATCTCTATGACTACAGGTCATTTGGAAGTCAAAGAATTAATCTTGGATTGTTGGTTTATTATGTTATATGAGCAAGATATATCGCCAATTTGAAGGAAGTATGTAAGCCTCTAATTTCAATTCAGTAGTTGGTTGACCTGTATCACGTCAGATTCAAGCTCAGTTGAGGGATTAATAACGAAACCATGAAAAAAATATGTGTATTAATCACAAATTCCTAACCTATTTTTCTGAAGCTTTTCAGTCATTTCATGAAGACCGAAGGGTGATGAAGCAATTCTAATAGCAAATTCGTGCTCAGCGCGAAAAAGTACTTCGGAATACATATGCCACATGTGAAGTATAAGCGATTTTTTTTAGAGGTCCATGTAAAAATGACAACTTTAGTCAACCGAAACTCGAAAACGAAATGTAGCCTCAAGCTAAAACTTATAGACGATTCAAGTCTCATCATAGACTATCCTTTGGCATACATTTGGAGTAAATTTACGAGGTCTCACAAAGGGGCGAAAAATTATGCTTTTTTTCGGTCGTTCTTTAGGGGACCCGTATTTTTATTTTGCCAAGTGGCCCCCTCTTTCGGAGTTACAGCCCCCTGAAGTCCGCCACTAAGAATAATATTTTTTTATATACCTCAGAACCCTGTTGTACGAGAATCTCTAAATTTGGTACACAGGGGTTTTATGACATGTGGAATCTGACGGTGCTACTTTGTTTGGCGGGGAACACCCTTAAGACAATTTTTCGTGGGCCTCCTTGTTTTCGGAGTCAAAAAAATTTGGTCGCATATTTAAATTTCTTAAAAATTATCAGTCCACTAGAAAGCCATTAAATTTGGCAATTTTTTGTCCCTTTATACTTTTTTCGTAAAACGCAATGTTTTCAAGAAAAATGTCAAAATGTGATCGAATGCATATCGTGATTCTCCATTTTCCTTAAAAACATTGCGTTTTAGGAAACAAATATCAAGAAACAAAAAAGTTTTTAAACTCAACGGCTTTCTAGCTAACCAATAATTAAAAAGAAATCAAATTTTCGACCAAATGTTTTTGGTTCCAAAGACAAGGGGGCCCACGAAAAAGTGTCTTAAGCATAGCACTGTGAGATACCACATGTTATAAAATCCCTGTGTACCATATTTAGTGATTCTCGTACAGCATGGTTTTGAGATATAAAAAAGACTTCTTAGGGGCAGACTTCAGGGGGCTGTAACTTCGAAAAAGGGGGCCAGTTGGCAAAAAGAAAAAATACGGGTCCCCTAAATTTGACTTAAGAATCTATGATCAAATTTTATTGCATGAATTTCGGAACACTGATTTAAGAGTTTTGTTTCACTATCTATGTTAAGAACACTTCAAAGAGAAGAAAAATTAAGATATTTATTCTAATTAATTAAGACCTCTCCGAATTAAAATTGCCTCATTGGCTTTTATTGTATCATGAATACACTTTTTATCTACAGTATCATTTTTATTAATTATAAACAAGTATTTAGTCTCTTATCTCATTAGAAGCCTTAGTTTTTTAATTGAAAATCGTCAAAATTATAAAAAGGTTTGCATATTAACAACGATTTTGAGGTCAACCGTCTTGAATTTTTCAAGAACAAAAAAATTAAATTTGTCTGTTATGAAACACAAAAACCGTCAGTATTTTGTCATAAATAATTTTTATAAACAAATTTGCAAGTTTTTATTGTTTGTTCTTTAAATTTTTTAGATTTTAAAAAGAAAAACTCGTTGACATACCAGGTCACCAAACGAGGAACAAATTTTGCTGCAACTCAATGCATGTTTAAATTTTCAGTCAAAAAATTTCATGCCAATTAAGATGCTAAACATTTCTGTAATCTTTCTGATGGTCAATCGGCGATTTTACGTCATTGTTCCAGTAAATCGCACATTTCAAAAATTGTCAGTAACACTTAAACACGATACACTCAAATAACAGTATCACAAAAACTAAATGAGATATTAACAATCCAAGAGCACATGCTTATAGATGATATGCGCAACGCAATGCTGCCAACCGCATGTCACTAAATATCTCCATTAACGCGTATTTCAAAAGTTCGGTTATTTTTTGAACAGATCTCGTACTTTAAGGCTTTGTTGTATAATTTTTTTTTGTAGAAGCCTTAGTTTTCGAGTTAAAAATCATCGAAAAATATTCTTCTGTATATTGACGGCCATTTTGAGGTTCGCCGTCTAGATTTTTCAAAAAGGCTATAAAAACTATACATGTATAGCCACAAAATGAACCAGAGAAGAATTTTCTAGGATGCTTCAATTTTATTAAATTTTACTCTATTAAAATTAATAAATTTTTTTGAAGAATTATACTGAAATACATTTTATATATTCACAAATTAATGAAATAAATATAGAATTTTTTTCCATAGTTTGACACTTAATTCCTTACAGGTCTGATCTTCACTAAGGATAAGCTATTCAGAATTGCCAACTACAGTTTTATCTTGCAGCTCAATGACACCACTATGAAAAATCCCAAAGAAAACAGTGCGGTGAGTTAAAAAATTAATTTTGAAGTGAAATATTAAAATTTTGACTCCAAAAAGGACCGTCTGTTAAAATATTCATAGCCTATATTAAATTTTAAGAAATAAAATATAATATAAATTCATAACACGAACCCTTTCTTGGCTCAAGTTGTACAACGGGCTCATAATTTTAAGAGCAGATCCCTCCGTTCCAAACTTTAGTTGAGTTCCTGAAGTTAAGAACACTGACTAATCCTTTTTGAGAAACGCATTGTGAAATTTTCCGATTAACTGACTCGTTTCGTCCTGGAGAACATAATTAAACTACCCAAAATACTCGCAGGATTATGCAAGCTACAAGGATCAAGAGAGACGTTTTAACAAAAGGCAAAATCCTTGTCGATGTCGATACTAGGCAAGAGTCCTGAAAGTTTTCAGAAATGTATTGCATAAAAAAGTACTTTTAAGAGGATAAATACTTTGCAGAGAGAAAGAGAACTAAAATTTTAATACCGAATGTTAATAGGTAAAGTTTTAGTATACACTTCTCTAAACTCATAAAAGTTCTACACTTTTGTTTATGGAACTCGCTAAGAGAGAGGTATAAAATATTTAATAAAGCCATAAGTTTTCTGTTGGAGTCATTCGGCAGCGTACGGGCAAATATTTTTTTCATTAATGCCCCTTTTTTTAACCACTGTAATATTTTTTTTTTTAGGTTAAACTTCCAGTTCATCTTGTTTTTAACATCACTCCAGCTGCATTGACCAGACACACTTCACTGCTAATATTATATCCAGCATTTGAAGTGAAAATATTTAGGTAATTTTTATTGTAATGTTAACAATAAATATGTTTTTTAAGTAATTTAAGTAAGGTTATAAATATGAAACTCGATACTCCTGATATACACAACGTAAAAAAATAGTGATAAATTCAGGTAGAACATAACAAAAAAAAATGTTTTTCCGACGAATCATCGACTTACCGTCATTTGCTTTTGACATACGAGTATATGGCGTCAAAATAGATTTTTTTAAACGAATTTAACTTTTTTCAGAAACAATGTTGAATTACATTTGGTACAAGTAAATTTTTGAGGGCGTCAAATAGGTCAGTTATTAATTTTACCAGAGAGATGTCACTAGTTACAATTTTCTCCAGCGACATTTTATAAGATAACTTACCTGAGGTTAGATTTACTGCATTGTATGTTGCACACTACAATGTAAAATTTAATTTTACACAAAAAGGATACGCTATCTAAAATTGCTGGAAATGCACTGTTTCCAAGAAAAACTCAGTTAATTATATCCCTTCATTCTATTGAAGTAAAGAAGGACTTTATTGTCAGAACATTTATTAATCTTTTTATTAGATTTGATGTAAAATTATTATTTGAGTTCTCAAGAAATACGTAGTTTGTCAAATGCATTCATCTCGAAACCGATTCACTTTCAGCAGTTTCAACAAGTGTACCTTTGTTGTGTAAAATTTTACATTATAATGTGCCACAAACAAAACTTAACCTAAAAAGAGTTGTATTTTAAAATGCCACTAAGGAGAATCGTACTAGTGATCTGGACAAGGCTAATAATATTTATGCGTGTATTTAAAAGCATAACATTACATTTTTACAAATACACCGTTAGAATTTTACTTTAAAACATCCTATTTGATGCCCTGTATCTCAAAAATAACAGACAGTAAGCCCATAGTCCATAATAAACAATTGTTTTATTTTCTGAAGTTCTACCAGCCATTAATTAAATCCATAGTATACTTTTTCAAAACATGTATTCAGTATTTGTATCCAAATAACAATTATTATTATTTTTAATGTGTTTGAAAACAATATAACTTTAAACTAATGTACATTGAATTATTAGCAGCAATATCTAGTAAAAGGCTAGGGTCATGCCTCAGCCGAACCACCAGACAAATACCGGTTTCCAACTTCTCATTTTCAGTGAGAACGAAGTTGAGAATATTGAAGAATATACATTATATTTTTTATGTGAAATCTCTATGACGGAAACCAGTTCCATATTACCATAATTTACTAATAAAATAAGTTAATAAGATTCTGTGCTACAATATACTTATATTTTATTATGTCTTCTAAATCTAAACTTATTTATTAGAATTTAATAAAGGTGTGTGGGCCATCTAGATTTTCAAATAATTTGATGTAAAAAACTTTTGTTTTCTTCCTGTTTATGCAGAGTGTCTTTGCCAAACAAAATTTTTTCCATTGATATCATTATTTTCTGCTATAATGTCAAGACTAGCTTTTTCTAAGGGACGAGCAATGTTTCACGTCTTATTTTACCAATATAGCTGTAAACTAGATGCTACAAAACTCATTATTTTATGACTCTGTATAGACATGGGTCATCACCAAAAATATGTACCTACCTTAACTGGTTTGGAAAGTATTAAAAAACATGATTGCCAACAGGTTATACAGTTGAATTGTTTGTGTCAAAGAACACCCTGTAAAAATTTAATAGTCGAGTTAAGGTATTAAGTAAGGTACATAGCCTTAATAAAAGTTTATAAGCCATGTGACAGTCAAGCATAGATAGGCAACACAACATCAGCACGATTGGTACTGGTAAGAAAAATTCCCTAAATTTTGGGGTCACCAATATTGATGATTCGTTTACAATGAACAATGACAAACAGTTAGGTTTACATTCGAGATAATTCGATCGCTGATTGGTTGAATGGAATCTCGTGAAATCACAATCTATGAAACAGAATATTGCGTTTTAATGTAATATTGATTTTATTGTTTTAATTTTACCGAAATTTAGTTGTCAACGTGAAGGAAATAAAATTATTGTTCCAAACAGAATTACTGGTCACGTGGCTTGTAATCATTTATGAAGGCTCTATATAATATTTAATTGTAAGAACTCCAGTCTTAACTTTACGGCGATTAAACAACTTTTAACTAATTGCTACTATATGTACTACACATCTTTACCGATTTAAAAAAAATGTCTCTATAAACAGAACCGCCGCTCCACTGGCAAGAGTCACCCAACCAGTTCACCTGAGGGGTTCGACAAATTTCACATTATCGTATAGGACCGTTAACGGGAAAATCTTTGACATCACCAAAGACGAAGGTATTATCTACATACACCATTTCCTCGGACTGAGAAACTCTCCTGAATACGTAAGGTGAGTGAAAGTAATCCAATTCTATATAACTTTGTACATACATTTTTTTGTTAAAGGCTAAACGTTTCTTGGACAAGAAACAACAAAATCGAGTTCGATGAGATTCAGGTCAGGATAATCGACGAACCCAACAAGACGTGCGGTGATATAAGAAACTTCACCGACTGGACATTTTGTTCGGAATACGAGACGTATAATAAGTGTTTAAAATCTAGTTCTTGCGCTATATCTACAGGAGGAGCACCAAGTGTGGCCACAAGGTAAGAAACTGCTGAGTATTATACCATAAATTGAACAGAGTTCCACACTAAAAATAATCACCCCGAAATTATTTAATATTTAACCTTACAACAAAAATGTCATCTACACGTGTCGTGTACGTTCTTTTTAAAGCTTAAAAATTAATTTCTAGAAAAAACAGCTGGACATCGCATATGTTGTTATTAGACGTAAGACGTAAATTATATTTTATTTCGACAACATGGATATCCATATTGCAATATTCCAATCTGCATGTGCAACCTGTTAATAAAGACAAATGTACAACGCTTAAATTACTTACAACATATTAAAAAATTGTTCTATAACTCTAACACCTTTATAAATCTTTAATTTGTATCCATTTTGTGACGAGATATTCATTTACTTTCCCAAATACAGGGCTGTCTGAGAAAAAATATGTAATATGACAGTGTTACAGTGTGAAACACCCTGTATATAGAATATTTTTTAATGTAGTTGAATTAAACTGTCATCAGTTTAATTTTATACAAGTTAATTTAAATTTCATAATAATAGATAACACGACAAAGGTGCAATTGTAGATTTGGATATACGGGTGATCCCTAAATTGAGCCATATTTTTGTAAAACTGATGGTTAAAATACACATTTTTGCAAACACCATCTTTCAAAAACTTATATTAATTTTGAAAACGTAATTTATTCGAATTCCTCCATGATATTATGGGAAAAGCTCAAAATTGCCGCCAATCTGATCCACATATAACTAGATACATACGCCACATAGTCAGAAGACTGTACACGCACGTATTAGAGGGGATAAAGATCTTCCCCTCATTATATCGATAGTCTGTACTACAGGGCAATTAGTGATTCTCTTGTGCTAATTGACGTTTCCAAAACTAAGTTTTTCATGTAACCTTATAAAAAAGCACAAGGGCTAAGATCTGGTACCCTGGCTATCCATGCAATTGATCCTCTATGATCTACTCACTTATACAAAATAATGTGTAAGATACCTCTAACGTCTAAAAAGGGCTGGCCTCCCATCCTCTAACACCCATGTTCTCCTTAACGTTCAGCGCTACATCTCCTAGAAGAACGGGGATCACAGATAACTTTCGCTTATTAAACAATCTGGTGGATAAAAGGTTTAACAAGAATACCATTGACCAGAGCTCATGTACTGAAAGCCTGTCTTGAATGCTCGAAAGCCGAATTCTGTTGGGATGGATTGGAACTGATTTTCCCGGAATGTTGTTCAAACTTTTTTTTGGTTCAACTCAATTTGCCGTGCAATTTCTCGAGTACTTGTTATTGGGTTTACAAAATTTGTTCCTCTCTTTGCAAGTTTTCCGGTACTCTTCGTATGCCCTCCAGAATAATCCCGCACATCATTCTGCCTCTTTGCGCACCCCCAACAAGAGATCGCAATGTGGGATTAAACCGTACCTGAGACACTCTGAGACACTCCAAAAATTAACATCTAATTCATTACTGTCATAAACGTGAGTAATTATAAGCTAAAAATCAATAAAAGATGTCATTTGCTTTTAATGAAGAAAACGACAATATGTACAAAACAAAATAGAATACCTCGTTGCAAGAAGGGCTAGTTTGATATGATCGACAAGATTGAGCACTGATTTTTGATGACCACGTCAATCAACGCGAGTATTAGCCAGTATGATAGACTGTGACCGGCCGACCAAAGTACAACATTTACATTACATGGATAAAGTTAAAAAATTGGGTGTATTGGTCGCATGTTCGCCTTTTTGCTGGATCGTCATCGTTTAGCTCTTCAACAGCATCGACAGCTTTTAACTCAGGTTGTTACTGGTGATGAAGAATGACGCCTCTACGTCAATGCCGAAAACAAAAGAGATCTGCTACCCATTCGCGTAAAGTAACGTTGTACATCTGGAGAGACAAAGAAGCCATCGATTCCGAGGAATGTAACCATCACTGCTGAGTTTTATTGTCAATAGCCTTGACACCGAAAAAGGATAAAAAAGACTCATTTTCGAGAAATTTTACATCATGCTATATACTGCTATCATCATGAAAGATGCTATTCAGCAGCCCGGTTGGGAGGTTATTCCACATCAGCCCTATTCTTCCGATGTTCGTCCAAATTTTCATCTCTTTCGCTGCCTATAGAATAAGCTTCCAGAAATCTCTTGTAATGACTACATCACCTTTCATAAGCGAACTTCTAAACTAACAGATTTCTTCAGGCGTGGAATTAAAAAAATTCCTTGACTAGTTCAAGTAAGTAATTTGATTATTAGTTCCCTTACATTTTTTACATTTGAATTCAATAAGAACAATACCAACATATGCGTCAATATATTTTTATATAGAAAAACAGACAATTATTATATGAAAATACAGATTTCCAAAATATAAAAACGTGAGTTGTTCTTTTTAAAAAATATAACATCTAAAATGACATATGCTATGTCCAACCGATTTTTCCAAAAATGGATTATCAAAGCACTTAAAATTACAAACACAAATCGTTAAAGAAATAAATCACGATAAATAAAAAAAGCTATTAATAAAGTTAGGATAAAGTGAATTTACTTCTAAAGCCACTTTCCACGAAAAATAAATAGCTGAGTTCTTTGATTTATTAGAACTTGGAATCCTTTAACATAATCGTATTTAACATCTAACTATCAAGTTACAAGAAAATATTTTCTGTTGGTAAACTTAATATTTGTTAAGTAGAGTTTAAGCAGTTTCTAGAAATAACGTCTGCACACCACGTTGTTTGGAGTTACAAAATGAGTGAATACACAAAGCCTTTGGGGAAAGTGCGAAACTTGGCAAGATTCGAGCTTCTGCAAGTCTTCCCACGTATATTTCTCTCTAATCCTTACAAAGTTTTTGCCAACAAACACGTGTAGTGCAAGAGAACAACGTCAGACTGATAATTACGTACAGACTTATAAAACGAAATGACCGTCAATTTTTCACTTATCCTTTACTAATTTTTTAGTTCAAAACTTTTCATTAAAAAAATTTTGTCAAAAAAATAATACGCAGAGTGGTACTTAAGTGGGATCCGATGATAAAGAGGGTGGTTCCTCATTTAATTCTATGAAGAAAGGTTCTTATGAACGTATGTGGCTTAGTTTCCAAGATACATTTTGAACTTAAGGGTATTATTTTTTTGATATCTTAAACTAGTAAAAATTGATAATCTATTTATAATAGTTCAGTTTACGAATTCAGAAGTGGCTTGTATGCATTTTCTTTACAGCGTTGCTAACAGTAGCGCAGTATTATACTGATAAATTTTACCTTTTCAAACACATCATTGCGGATGATTTTCCTCGATTGTAAAGTCCTGTCAATGGCTACTTTACAAAACAACTGAACGTCCTTTGTTGTAAATCTCATTCTTTTTACTGGCAAGAGTTTCTCCCGTGATACAAAACGTTCACAACAGTCATCAATAGGTTTATGACAAAGGAAGTCAATTATTAACATTAGCTTTCACTAAATATTTAGATAAGTATTATTAGAGATTAGATGACAATGCATACTTAACTTTATTGAAGAGGAACTGGCCCTTCTTAATGTAGTACCACTGCAGTACTGTTTATGGTTTGTGAATGACGAAGCACCACCTTATTTCAGTTACACACCTCTTGGTCTGCTAGATCAGGTACCAAATTTTCTAGTTTTCACCCAAGGAATTATCATGTGAATCATATAAAACATGAAATGGTAAAAGTATGTTCAAGGTACCTTCAAGAATTGTTGACAATTCTGTTGAAATTTCAAAACAAAGTTTATATACAAAAGTCAAGTTTTAAACCTGCATGGCAAACCCAACTTACATCTTTGTTTTTTTTTTGGATTCAAAATTAGAAGGGAAGTATTCCTGAACCAATATTTCTAGGCACTTCAGATAATCAGTAATTATAACTCTTGCAGTTAAATCCTTGGGAATATTATTATCAATTATCATATCATCTGTTGCTATAAACACTTCTAAAGAACCGTTTTCCACTATATTCCTTCATATGTCAACTTTTTCAGTAAAACTTTAACATGTCATATGTAATTTTTTCCTTGAAGTTACATGTTTAAATCATTGAGTTTTTCAATAATATCCGACGAATAACACACTTTTGAAAGTCATAACTCATTATGAAAAAAAAAAATTACTAAATCTGTTTAAATTTCGTCCTCTTGGGCGCCACATTACCTCCATATGCAATGGTAAGTTTTTATAATCGGAATCCACGTCTCTACAATGATTTGAAAATAAAGAATTACTAAAGGCACGGCTTTAATGAAGTCAATGATTTTAATAATATCGTGAAGCACCACATCTATCTCTGGTGATATTTTTTGGATACGTGTGCTTTCCGATGGATCATGTAGTGAGGAAAAGCGATATCTTTGCTGCCCCCAGCTTTATGTTATCTTTTACTACAAATCCGACATTCTCGCCAGTAGATTGCCCCAGCATCACAGCAATTTTTCCACTATAAAACTTCATGTGTGAAGAATTAATTGACTTTCAAATATATGTCTTCCCATCTTGTATGCTTTTCTTAATGTTTTCTAAGGAAATATTAAAAAGACTTTAGTAGCGGCAATTAAAGTCATATTTCTCTCAGAGTAGTACAACTTTGTATCTACCGTAAAAATACGGCTATTCATAACAAAGTACAGTACGATGCTATGTGCGCTACCTCGTTATGGCAACCTGCTAAGGACAGATTTGCAGTAACGTCATGTGATGCAAGACGAGTGTGGAGTGTGCTCTACCAAGGACACCACAAAGTCACGATCATAATTTAAGAAGGTCTGCGCTAGATGATTGACCCTTGATTATTTCTTTTGACAATGTACAGGAACTATTCGTAACACAAGAACAAGAGTAGAAGTTTTATGTTATTATTAATGGTAGACACTTTCTAAATTTTAATGTATTTATCTAACACTTGTATATCACGATACGATACTATAATTTCTTTGGTTTTAAAGGAATAATGTGGCCTATAACTCACTAGTGAGTTATAAGTCATAAGTCATTAGTTAGTTATGAAACCCTTGGTTACAGACACAATTTAGGTTGACACTCGCATCCTTTGTAATATTTAAAAATACATTCATTACGTTTTCTGACATTGACAACTTGAAATTTTAAGTTACTTTTATTTGTTATTAAAACGAAATTCTATGAAAGTGTTGTATGGCACTCATATAAGTCACTTGGGAAAATTAGCTAAATATTTCCCAGCGTGACTTATATATACCGTAACACACTTGTACCATAAATAACTATTATCCAACACTTGTATATGATGATACTATAATTTCTTTAGTTTTAAAGGAATAATCTGGCCTATAAGTCACTAGTGAGTTGTAAGTCACAAGTCATTAGTAAGTTATGACGTAAACCCTCTAGTGACTTATAGAAATCATAAAAAGACAAATGTTTGGTTTATTTTTCTAGTTTTTATTAGAAAACCATTTTGAAACAATAAGTCAACAAATAAACTAAAATGCCACAACCTTACAATCTACCTACTTATTAATATTAACATTGACATTTATGGTAAAGCTGTAATTTGATGCTAAAGGATTATTGGAATCATTTTATGATTGTGGTAAATTTATAGAACAGGATGCCCCTTTGCTTATGCTTGCTTCAGGAGTCTGCACCCCTTGCATCTTTTTAGCAATATCAATTTTGCTGGAAATTGGCTCTTCTATATAACCTTCTGTTACGGTAGATGACTTCCATCCACCGTGGCGTTTGAGTGTTGTAATATCCCCTCCAGCATTGGCCAAGCCATGCCCTGTATATAAATTAGAATCTGTCAAGCCCAAAAATCGCGCAACAACATTAGGGATTTTTGATAGCTTATTAATACCAGCACATTGACGTGTGCATTTTTCCTTTTGAAAATTACAAAATAACATTTTATTTTACACATTTTGAGACCTTAGCTTAGAATATTTTCTAATTAATTCAATTAGATTAACACAAAATCCTTCATTTAACACAGTGACGCTTCTTGGTTTATTCGTTTTAGTATTTGGAATCATGATGTGGATATACTGTCCTTTGTCCTCTATATTGTCTATGCTTAGATGGGTCAATTCCTCGTAACGACAAGCGCCAAAAACTCCTAATATCAACGCCACCTAAAAACAACAAATTTAAACTATTCGGTAGAACCTACCTTATTCATAAGATGATCTTCCTCTAGGGCTTCACGCAAAAATTGTTCGATTTGTCCTATTTCATTGGATTTTTTTGGTTGAAAATGTTTGTGCTTAGAAATGCCACTAGTCTTCTGAATTTAGAAATTTCAATGTTCTTGTAAACTCTCAAAGTTGACTTCAACATGGAATATTTAGTCCACACTGTAGATGGTGCTTATTTTTCACTTAAATTGAAAAAATAAGCCAGCAAGACAGATTCATTTACGCCTTTCACCCCATCTTTGATTTTCCAATCTTGAAATTCCTTCAGTTCTTTGTTGTATATAGATTTTGATTTCTCCAGAATGATGCCTGCATTAGCTTTTTCTAAAATTTGAGATGGACATTCCACATTTTCCATTTTTTCAGTCTTGGATTTCAACGTGATTTCAACAAAAAATAATGTTTGTTTACTGACAACCCTTGGGTACAGACACAATTTTCGTTAAATTACTTTATCTGACATTAACAACTTGAAATTTTAAATTACTTTTATTTATTATTAAAACGAAATTCTATGAGTGTTGGATAAAATTTTGTATGGCACTGGTGTGTTACGTCATTAACTTACTTGAGAAAATCAGTTAAACATTTCCCAGCGCGACTTATATATACCGTAACACACTAATACCATAAATAACTATTAAATTTGGCTCAAAATGTCAAAATAATTATTATTCACTAGCCTTCTTCATCATTCATTCATCATTCATTTGAATCCATAACTTTCTTTTAATTTATTCAAAAATTGCCTTTAAAGCTTGATAAAACCAGTAGTCTACCATTTTTTCTCAACAAATACAGTGAAACTCTTACCTCCGCCTATGGCAATAAGGAAAATTATTTTTTTATAGATCACAAATGAAATTTTCTAGGAACTACTACTATTTTCAATAAACAGTCTTTTTTCTAAAATTTAACACTCTAAACTAGGATATCTATAGAAACTTTTTTCGAATTAACTGAATAATAATCCCCTTTATTAACAGAACGAACCTAATGACCACTCCCTGTACATGTCAAGTTAAATTATTTTTTCATTTAGCCTGAGCATAATCCACGAACAATGCCGCAGATAAAGCGTTGGCAAATCCCCTTGTCATATATGATAACAGCGGAAAAGTCAATCGTGTGATTCAATTAATTCTTTCTCGGTTGATGGTGATATTAAAAAAGAAATTAGTGTCGCTCTCGCAGGGAAGTTTAAACGCCGATACCTGGGTAATTGTGTTTACCCGGCGAGATGATAATAAAAATCAAACATTTACCACTAATTGTGCCGTTATTTTAACGCGTACCTATAATGTTATAGTACCTGAGGATTGAAAACGTGACGAGGATAGTAATGGTTTCAACGAACACGTTCAAAACCGCGGTGAAATTTATTGTGATGCTGGTTACTGGTTTATTTATTATCTAGATGCCTTAAAAAACTGTAATTCAGTAAAAGCGCTGGCTTAATTCAGTAACTAGAAATCATACAGTAAGTGTCACAGAAAATGTTGAAAATCGGGCGTCACATAAGGTATAAAATAACTTAAACAATATAAAATCTTAAAACAGAACGCATTTAAAAATAAATTTCGTTTCCATATATTTCGATTTTTATAAATTCAATTGAATTGAATTAATATTATCTACTTACTAAAATACTGACTTAAGCAATAAACTCTTGGAAGTTCTAATAACTCCTGCCTTTTTTACAATGTTGCAGGCAAAAACCGGAACGATGTATGTGGCGTGGTGACAAAACCCCCTCTAACGTAACCCATTTGTACTCCACATGTACCCCAGACACCAAGACGTGTCCTGACGGTATCTGCGACTCTTTGGAGAAGTTGTACAGCTTGATATGTCCGCAGGATTGCACAAGTAAGATATTTTAGTGAATATTTCAGGTCTAATTGTGGAAACGCTTTTCATCTAACACATAACATAAAGCCTCACATCTGACGTGTCATCGCTTAGTGACGTCAGTACTAGTGGTTTAATCAAAACTTCGGTAATTATTACAGGCACAATTCGATGGTAAAACGTGATTTTGTAAATTTGATATTAGGGACAGGGTGGATCTTGGATTAATAATGTAATAATTGGGTCAGGCAATTCTATAACTGTACTTTGATAGAAAAAACTTTGTGCTATCCACCTGTTGTGTATGCCTTTAGGAAAGACAATAAAAATGGATGGAAAATGGTTCATGTTTTCATTATTTGCATTGAAGAATGTTCTAAAAAGATTCTAGGATACAGTTTTAAACACTTACCTGACATGACAGTTCAACAGATTTTACCCCCGGATTGTGATCAACGAATGCGTTTTTGCAGATGGTTTTTACGGCAATGTGCCAAAAGAGTAGAGTTTCCTGCTTATGTTTGTGTAACAGATGAGGCGACATTTACCCGTGATGAAGTGAATTTCCATAATATGCACATATCGGCCGATGAAGATCCTCACGCGATTAGGGAAACTCGTTTTCAACATCGGTTCTCGGTAAATGTTTGGGCTGGCATAATAGGCGATGTGGGTCCCTATTTCTTTGAAGGACGACTAAATGGACCAACATTTGGTGACTTTTTGGAGAACCGGTTGCCTGAATTATGACGATGTGGCATTACCAGTTCGGGCGCGCATGTTTTATCTTCAAGATGGGGCTCCTCCACACAGTACTCGAGAAGTAACGATACTTTTGAATGAAATGTTTCCTCAGCGATAGATTGGACGCTTTGGTTCTGTACCATGGCCACCTCGGTCACCCGATCTAACTCCAATGGACTTTTATCTTTGGAGTTACTTGAAGTCATCGGTTTACAATATTCCAATTGGTACGGTGGAAGAATTGCGAAACCGTATACTTGAAGTTGCTCCCACAATTAGAGGAATACTTGGAATTTGGGAAAATATTCGCCAAAATTGGGTGCGTCGATGCCATGCCTGTACCCGCGCTAATGGGGATCAATTTCAACATTTTCTCTAGAAATATTAAGTTTTATTTCATTTTGTTCCATATTTTAATGGAGTTTGTTTAGTGCACGCAGTTGGCAACTACATATGGTTACGGATTTGGTTTTGTTTGTGAACTCTTACAGTAACAACAATGCATTTAAGATAGTAATTACTATTAATTATTATAAAAAGAAAATATCAGTTTTTTTTTAAATATCTATTTTTCTTAGTTTGTACTTTTGCATTGAAAAATTTCCCAAAAATTGAGGATTTGTTTACGTTGCTTGTCTACAGCACGTAACTTATCGTACATCACACGGACAGGACCGTTCCAGAGAGAATATTTTGGTCCATAATTGAACTTTAATTTACGAAAAAAAGAAACGCAAAAATAGAACTTTTTCGTATAAGACTTGTATTGCAAATATCGTTACAAAGCTGTAGTTTAATTTTTATATTTTGTTTTCAGACCTCATATTTTTATGAAGAATAATAACGCGGTGATATATATTTCAGTTCTCTACTGGCAACTCTTTTTTAAACACGAAACCTTTTAAAACGAATATTTCTAATTTGAATCTAAAAAACGTATTCAGTGGTACAATGTTTTTGTTGATAAATAAACCTGCAATATATTTGCTTGCATAAATGCAAATGCATATATATGAATTTTATATGTATGTTATGTAAATACACAATAGTTTCGTGTAGTTACACCAGTTACTTCTTCGAATCCACAACCACTCACCTGACGTCACATGCGAAGCGCTATACAGGCTGGTTCAAAATTCAGTACAATGAATTTAGAGGTGTATTTTTGAGGTCAAAATAAGACTCTTTTTCCTATAAACGCGAATCAAAAATAAATTCTAAAATTTTTCATCGTAAATAGTTATAAAATTGAATGAAATATGAAAATGTGGTATGCATTTAACTCTTCATCTGCCAATATCTCGGAAACGTTTGGTCTGAGAGATTTCGATCAAGTATACCATTTTTGCTTAAAATATAAAAGGGGAATAAACGCACTAATACGAAATATCAATGTACAGGGTGGCAAAAAAGTTAGGGCCAATTTAATTCAAGCGTACCCTTATAGGTGGCGCCCTCTACAAGTAGCGTCAAAAGCAATAACATATTTAAATTTACTATCCTAAAAAAAACCGCACCCCCAAGTTTTATGCGTACATTCAAATCTGGTTGGAAATTATTCTTAAAAAATCGAATAATTAAAAAACTTTGAAACCCTGTCCACAGAAAACTAAGCATTTGTGGACACGTTTATAGAAAAAAACAATCTTATTTTGACCTCAAAAATACGCCACTAAATTTTTTGTACTGAATTTTTAATCACCCTGTAAATTATGGGCGGTAATGGTAGAAAGCGCTGTACACGGGGTGATTCATAACTTACCTAAAAATAGATTATGGGACATATAATAGAGCAATACAAATACCACAGTGTAAAAGTAAATCAAAAGGAAGATTTCGAAAATTATTTAAAAATATTTATTTACACACCACTAAATCTTGGTCAGCTGAGTACATTCATATCAACATACAAAATTGAAAACAATTTAATGAGATAATAAATAAAACGTATTTTATTACAGTGATTTTATTTTAGCGAATTCGATTCATGATTTACGCTTTTAACTCCTCTATTGTTAAATATAATCAGTAAATGTTGATTAGTTAAGATACACTTAATTGCTTAAACGTCTCCGTAGCAAAAGTCGAGAAGTTTTAAGTCAGGAGTGCACGGTGGTCATGCCATCTGTTCTCTTAGTTCAGACCACCGTACTTCTTGAAATTCATTAGAGTAATATCGAATATTTTGTCGAAAATGATGAGAGGCACTATCGCGCTAGAACCATATTTGTTGTAACAGGTAAAGGCACATCTTTAAGTAGTCCAGGTAAACCATTTCGAAAAAATTAGAGATACTAAAAACCATTCGATCTGGCAATATAAACAGTCAATTAATCGATCGTCGACAATCCCTGTCCAAACATTTAAAAAAAAACGTGCTGGATGATTTCAATATGCCAAATGCGGGATTTTAGGTTCCCAGTTATTATGTACTGGAAAGATTATCATTTGTAATTAACACATCAAGGGTAAAGTAAGCATTTTGAGCATTTTGTTGCAACAAAATGTAATGACGGATAATCCGCTTTTATTAATGCTTCGACACACGCCGTTCATAGTAGAGATACATTTAAGCCTCATATAATATGCGCTACCCTGTTGATTGGAAGGCTCCAGATACTTATGGAACGATTTGCCTTGTAAGTACCTACTCGAGGATTTTCTTCCACAGAAGTGTTTAAAATGTATTCCTAAGCTGCTACAATACGATGTAGACGTTGAGACCTTCATCATTTCCACTCGATCGAAAATTGTCTTGTTTCAAGGCAATTGACACGTTTATCCGGTATTTGTCAATCAGATCGGCTCAAGCTATACCTGGAGGGGTAAACTTAAGGTACATTTAAATAAACGCACTACAATCGTCCAGCTATGTAGTGCTTTTAAATTCGAAAAGGTTCTATTTTTTTTTCTTAGAAATCTCTAAATGTGTCATTAACTTTTTTCGTTGAAATTGATTCTATTGATAATGGCACATATTTTTGGATAAGTTTTGAATCACGCTGTATAGAGAAAACTGAGTATGATTTTTTGATAGTTGATCATAAGAAAAATTTGTTGCAAAGTTTTCTATGTTCCAGTGGAAGTGTCATTTCCTGCGAAGAGAAACGCAAAAACAGGACGGGGTGTCGACGAATCTAGCGGAGTGGTGACCTGCAGCCAAATGGGTCAATGCACCTCTTCTACCACCCTCGGCAAAGGCAAGAAACAGAAAAATGTCAGAACTACGTCCACTGTAGCTCCACCACAAGTCCAGCCGAATGTCAGCAGTCTGACGGGTAACTATACCTCGGGAAAATTCTTAGGTAAATAGAAATTCTGAAAAATCGTCCAATAAACCTTGAATATATAACTAAAGTAAGTGTCCCTAACATAAAACGTTGTTCACAGGCGTAGACATGGCGAAATGCGGCACAATCTGCGTCCTGGGTATAGCAGGTGGCACGCTTTTCTTGGGCAGCGCGGTCGCTTTGGTGGTGATCTGTTGGAGATTGGATAGAGTTAAGAAAGCAGTGATGGAGAAGAACAACGAGGAGAACCACGAGATGACAGCTCCGCTTTCAATCTCCGTTACCAGAAATCTCACCAGCGAGCCTCTGCCTCTCAACTTTCACATGTCGGCCATAACAGCGGATATGACAGCTTTGAGTATCATAAAAAAATACGCGGTATGTATCTTTCCGCTACTTTTTAACAATTACGTGGTGTCAAAATGTGGTGTTAAAAATTTCGTATGCTGATAATATTCGTCAGAATAGGAGAAAAATATATTACGATATACAGGGTGTACTATGAAAATTCAAAAATTCATAGAGTGAGTAAAAATAATGACACCGCTTGTTTTTAAAACCCCATTGTTGTTAACATTCAGGATCTTAAAGTTTAAATTTTGTGCAGGAAATTTGTAAAGATACTCAATAATTGTGATTAATGCATGTGTTAATAGTTTCCTAAAAGTATTTTGCGGGGTGTGATTGTGCCTATAGTACCTTACGCGATTCTCTATATGTTCAACAGGCGTACACAATTCAGGAAACGTAAGATAAACATACGAGGTAAAAATGTGCTTATCTTGAATGTATTGTCAGTTGTCTTATACCTTAAAGAAAACCTATGTAACTGGTACAGTGAAGAGATAATGTTTCTAACTGGCTTAGATTTTCTAAAATGCTGGACAAAAAATTACACCCCTTAAGGATTCCTCTATTCTTATGAATCTGACGATATTCATTAACCAGGACGTAAGGGCCAATATTCTAATAAGAAAAAATTCTTTAATTTGGACGAAAGAAAGTTCCTTCATTTTTGACATGCCGTTGTCTGATGCTCAGTACAATTTTAAATTAATCCAAACATACCATCTCTACAAATTGCAATTTCTGCCAAAACAGTGTAGAGGTTTTCATTCAAGATATAGTTTGTATTGCGAATATTATAAATATTTTTTTCTCAGTGGTGTGACAAAATTTTTGAGTTGACTTGATTTGTTTACGTCGAATGCTATTTTATTCATATACAGGGTGTCCCGTTCATGTTTCAAAAAAAATTGTGTGCAAGTTTCTCATGGGAAAATAATAGGGGTAGTTCATGTAAAAATTTTTTCTTAGACGCCCTGTTTTCGAGATACAGTGTGTTGAAGTTGTTATTTTCCAAATGGTTTTCCTTAATTATCTTTAAGTCGACTAAAGATAAAAATGTCAAAATTTATACACGAGTTAACATCAACTGTGCAATTAAGAATAATATGCAAACGGTTTCTTTTTCTGAAAAACAGTGTCGCCGATACAGGTAATTGAAAGGGTACAAGAAAAGTCGAAGAAAATATATGTTAAAACTCAAAATTTATTACATTTCTAAAAGGTTCTGTAAACTCTAAAGGATACTACAAAAAAAAGGTATTCTTGTCGAAATTCGGTAGCATGTACCATTTTCGAGAAAAATGAAGCTGCATTTTTTTTGCTCACATAAGGCGGCATAAGTACATCAAGAAAATATTAAATTGAAAGAGGGCCTTACCATTGAATGAGCTGAAGACATTTAGTTACCAACAGTATTTGCATTTTAAGTTTCAGTTTGTTGTAAACTAACATTTAAAAAAGTAAATCAAAATAAACAGATTATGGTAATTAATTAAATTAATGTGTAAACACGATATACTACAGCAGATACTGACATTGTCCCCCATTTCCTTCTATACAACTTCATTTTTCTCGAAAATGGTACATGCTACCTAATTTCGACAAGTATACCTTTGTTTGTAGTATATTTTAGAGTTTACCTACGACCACCACTGTAAATACTTAAAAACACACCGTCAGCGATCAATGTAAGATTCCTATTACGTACGGTAAAAAATCGCACAGTTTTCCTAGCAACCGCCTAGCAACGGTCAATACAATACTGTTTGTATTGACCGTTGCTAGGCGGTTGCTAGGAAAACTGTACGATTTTTTTACCAAGCTGTGCGATTTTTTTACCGTACGACGTAATAGGAATCTTGCATTGATCGCAGACGGTGTGTTTTTAAGTATTTAAAGTAGTGGTCGTAGGTAAAGTATAGTACGTAATACGTGGTGTAATGCAATTACGCACTCATAGAATTACGCACTCGCCGCTACGCGGCGTCGTGCGTAACTTTTCCATTCGTGCGTAAAATGCTTTTTACAACACTTATTACGTAATATACTATTACAGAACCATTTAAAAATGTAATAAATTTTTACTTTTAATATATTTTTTTTCGATTGTACCCCTCCAATTATCTGTACCGGCGACACTGCTTTTCAATAAGAAACCGTTTGCACATTATTCTTAACGCACAGTTGATGTTTACTCGTGTACAAATTTTGACATTTTTATCTTTGGCCGATTTAAAGATAAGTAAAGAAAACCACTTGGAAAGTAACAACTTCAACACACTGTATCTCGAAAACAGGGTGTCTAAGAAAAAAACTTTACATGACCTACCCCTATTATTTTCCCATGAGGAACTTGCACACAAATTTTTTTGAAACACGAACGGGACACCCTAGGGTATATTGCACACCAAAATTACTTCTTTTTTATATATAAAAGGCATTTTTGTTTCAAATTACTAATTAAAATCGTTTCTCAGATATTTGGGTAAAAATTACACAGCCTCACAAAAAAATCGACTTTCGAGCCCAGAAGTCAGACCATGTTTATTTTACGTTTTTTTAGGTCGCTGAATCCGAGAACGAGATCCATTTAACCCCATCAGCTCAGGATTTTTCATAACCTCAAAAAAAAACTATTCTGAACAATTACTATACAGGGTGGTCCGAATTTTATGCAGGAAACTTCGAGGACATATAGATCTATTTAAAATAATAGGAGTTTGCCTTATATACATAGGTCTGGAACGGCCTCGTTTTAGAGATACAGGGTGTTGAAGTTGTTAAAAAAATATTATTTTTTGTTTATATCTCAGGAATCTATTAACCGATCTCAATAAAATTTGGTACAAATAATGCACGATAGTAGGCCTTGCATTCCCTAAAATATGAGCTCTAAAGGTTTAGCCAGTGGTGTACAACTGAACAGGGGTCACCCCCTTTTTATAAAAAAAACCTACGCCACTGTATTTTTTACAAGTTATTGTAATGGATTTAAATTCTAATGCACTAAATACGTAAAAAAGGTGACTTGAATTTTTTCCCTAAGGTTCACCATTTTCAAGTTATTGATACAAATACCCCTGCCCTTGTGGCAGACACTTCAGATCATAATATTACAAAAATATTTATGTTTATGCTTAAAAGTAAGTGCAATTTATAAGCACATTAACAAAATTCTTTCCACATCACTTGGGAAGTAGTGTTCCTGGTGTTTTAGTTTTCCCTGGAGGTATTATCTTTACAAATAAGAACAATTTAAATCAAAATAATAATAAAAATACATTTACCAAGCAACAACAACTAAACAAGAAACAAAATTAACGTTACGTATTTACAGCAATTGTTTAAAATGCGAACCACCCATATCGATACATTTCTGACATCTTCTATTAATGCAACTAATTCAAGCTAATATCATATGGTGGTTTTCTATTCGCTGCAGTAGTTGTGGTCTAGTATCTATTGGAGTAGAGTAAACTTTTCAGGTAGGTCATCCCAAACATAGAGGTCCAGGTAGTTTAGATCTGGCGATCTGGCTGGCCAAGACACTGGACCCTCTGCACCATTATGGTTGACATTGGCATTTGGTCTTCTACCTATCCATCATCTCATATAATTTTCATTAAGCCATTCTTGTATTATTCTCCTAAAATGCGCAGGAGCACCATCCATTTGTATCCAGCTATTTTGTCGTATATTTAATGGAACATCCTCTAATAATTCAAATAGATGGTTTTCTAGAAAGTTTAGAAATGACTCCGAATTTCATGAGGATTTTCTTGTGACCAAATATCCAGATTGTGAAAATTCACTACCCCTCGCCTTGTGAACGTAGCCTCATCGGTCCAAAGTATTTCTAGTAAGAATTCAAACAACCACTGATAAAAATTCAGGCGTCTCTCTGCATCTCCCGGAAGTAAATTTTGCACAGGTTGTAAATGGTACGGATTTCTGCCATCCTTACGTAGAACTTTTCAAATTTTCGATTTACTCACCCCAAGTTGCCGAGACGTTCTTCGTGTACTTAGCCGAGGATCGTCGTCAAATGCTTTTAAAATTTCATTTCTGTGCCTTTCATTCCTTTGTCGTGATTTTCCAAATATTGTTTTAATCCAAAAAGATGAAAGCGATGAGTGTAAAGAATTTTGTTGATGTGCTTACAAATTGCACTTACTTTTAAGCATAAACATAAATATTCTTGTAATATTATCGTTAGAAGTGTCCGCCACAAGGGGATTGTATTGGTATGAATAACTTGAGAACCGTGAACCTTAGGGAAAAAATTCAAGTTACCTTTTTTACGTATTATGTGCATTAGAATATAAATTCGTTACAATAGCTTGTAAAAAATACAGTGGCGTAGGTTTATTTTATAAAAAAGGGGGTGACCCTGTCCAGTTGTACACCACTGGTTGAACCTTTAGAGCTCGTATTTTAGGGAATACAAGGCCCACTATCATATATTATCTGTACTAAATTTGATTGAAATCGGTCGATGGATTCCGGAGGTATAAACAAAGAATATATATTTTTTAACAACTTCAACACCCTGTATCTCTAAAACGAGGCCGTTCCAGACCTATGTTTATAAGGCAAACAAATATTATTTTAAAAAGATCTATCTGCCCTCGAAGTTTCCTGCATAAAATTCGGACCACCCTGTATAACCTTAAGACTCGAGCAACCAAATCCCATAAACATTTAACCCAATGATATTTCAACCTAATAAGCCCATGAACTCAAACCTCAATTATCCTATAACCACATAACCCCATAACCCCATAACCAAGGGAATAAATCATAGGCAATCTGTATTATTGCAAAACATCACATAGCTGAGAATTCTTTGAAAACCCAAGTACTCACATAGCTGAGGAGCTATGTAATATTTTGCAATAATACAGATTGCCTATGATTTATTCCCTTGGTTATGGGGTTTGGGTGCATGGGCTTATTAGGTTCGGATATCATTGAGTTAAGTGTTTATGGGATTTGATTAATTGGATTTAGCGTTGGAAGCTTGAGTCTTAGGGTTATTATGGTTTAATTGTTCAGAATATCGTTTTTTTTTAAGTTATGAAAAATCCCGAGCTGATGGGGTTAAATGGATCTCGGATTCGGATTCAGCTACCCAAAAAACGTATAATAAACACGGTCTGATCTACTGGGCCCTAAAGTCGATTTTTTTTGTGTGGCTGTGTTATTATTAACGCACCTTAACAAATGCAGCTTAGGAATTTAATGATGTTATTAAAACAATGTGTTAGTGATAAAAGAAATCGTTCTCAAGTGATTAGACTAGAAATCGAAGACAGTTATTGGGGCGGTTGTTGGTATTCAGTAGGAAACATTGATAAACTCTAACCACTATTCAATTTAAGAATGAGAGAAAGCTGGAAAATCTCAGTTACTGAGGTGATCAAACGTCGACTAGTATCAATATCCCACACTATTACCCACGGTGGTACACTAAATTAAAACAAACTTTTTGATTTATTCTTTAGAACGCTGTAACTCCCTTGTAATATATTTTAGAAGTTATGTTCATAGGAACTTTCTGAAAACAAATTCTTTGTGTTACAATTTTTTAGCATTCTTTATAACGAATAATTAATAAATATAATCTTTGCTTTCAACGGCTATTAAAAAAGTTCAGATTCCATCTTCGACGCTATAAATTTTGATATAACATTCGATTTGTATTTCCATATGTGAATTGGTAATTTTTAATGTCTTCGAATTTGGCAAAACCGTATGGTAATCAAATTTCATAACAAGCTATTCGGGAAAATAAAAATGCCATTTTATCGTCCTCTCGTTTGGACAATAGTCACAGGATTGTGGAAAATAACATCCTGCTGGAATCAAACGAGCGATAACAGGATTAACCGAATCAAACATATCGTGCTGCCCTCAAATACAATTTTGCGGGATATGTAAATGAAAAAATATGAATAATGCCCAATGGAATCCCTAAATAATTCTATATACTCGTACGAGTTCTGAATAACGCTTAATATACATATTTGCACAGCCTGGACTATGGCGTTTATAAATTATAATAAAAAGGTAAATTAAAAAGTCTAGGAAAATGAAACTTCATTTACTGTATTCTTAATCCGATATTTACAAGTAATAAAGCACACACCAAATCTATATCGGGAAATTATTCGGTAGATGTAAAAAACATTTTCCAATAGAAAATACATCGCCGTCAATCAATATTTGCGGACCTTTTAAATGGTGGCAAAAAACTGACATTGATACGCAATTTCTTGTACAAATATGAAGCTTATGAAATTATATGAAAAATCATATCGACGTTATAACGTGAGGGATTTGTCAACATTTTTAAATTAAGTTTGCTCAGATAAAACACATACCTATGTATTATTTTTATACTGAAATAACTTTTCAGCACAGATATTTGCTTATACTATTATAATCTTTTGCGCCTAGTTGTAAACATTTTGGATCAAGTTTCGTACGTAGAATGATTCTTAATAAAGACTAATTGAAATCTCTAATCGTGTTCAATCTTCAGTATCATAGCAAAAATAATAATTTGCTATCATGTAAAATATAAGTAATATGTAAAATGAATACCAAATCAAATCCAATTATTAGAAAATTTGGTCTTATATAAATAGGCTTCAGGTAGACTGAAAAAAATTGAGTTGGAATATTGAGAACTGCTTAAATTTTCCGCAGGAAGTAATGTATAAAACATAAAAGTATTTCCATCTCATTTACAAAGGCTGTCCCAAAATTCACCCAAGAAGTAATTTGGATAGAAAACACAGGTTTCTAATTAAAAATTGCAATAGCAATAGCATATCGGGTAAATGGTCGCTAGAGCTTTGTTGACACATACGCACTCTTTTGTCGAAATGACCATTTTGTATAAATGCGGGGTTTCGTTGATACAGCGTTCAATTTACTCCTTCAAGGCGTAGGCTTGTTGTGTGTGGCACAAACCTTAGACCTCAAAAAACCTCAACGAAAAAAGTCCAACGGCGTTAAATCGCATGATCGAGGCGGCCAATTCGAATCATCAAAACGGGATTAAAAAGGTAGACACATTTTTTCTTCAAAAAAATCCCAATTCATTAAAAAACAATATTATTTGATTGATAATTCAAAGGAATAAAAAAAATTCTAAAAATTTCTATTAAGAGTAGTTACAAAACTATCCTTATTTATAACCGATTTTGATGAAACTTATGGTAGTTAAAGACCCTTATGGTATACTTATTACTTACAATTTTCATTCCGTTATCTTAATCAGAAAGTTATTTTAGAAAATATCCAAATGATAAGACCCCTTTGGAGGGCCATATCTCAGTAACGGTGCTCCGGAGGACCAATGTTTATAGAAACTTTTTTTATTTTTGGCTTTACTTTAACCCCCTTAAATTTTGTACCAACTTTTCCAAACACCCTGTATATTAGGTACCATTATATTATATCTTATTTTTTAATTTTTGAAATAAAAATAGTAAAAATAAATTAATTTCACTGTGTATTTCAGCTATTAACAAAGATAATACTGTGAATCAAAAAGCAAATTGGATGGAACGTATGGAACTAGATTTTGACTCGAGTAAATATTCGCTATTATAACTGGCGCACCCTGTGCTGTTTGAAATTTTTGAGGAAATAAACTTATTCCCTCTTTCACCCTGTATATGTTGAAAACTGAAATTTTATTAAAAAGTTCTATCTTAACGTGGAAATTAAGAACAATTAGAAAGCAAAATTGCCTAACCGAGAAAATGAACACGGAAATTGGGACATATTTTTAATGATGCGCATCTAAATTTATGCTATACAGGGTGGTTCACACAAAACTTTCCAATCCGATAGTACCGTAAAGGAAACAGATTTAAGAGATCTGTAAATGCTGGTTGATAGAGCCTCTAAATGGCGCCAATAAAGACTTTAACTAGAACTTTTCCCAGGCAGACAGCTTAAACAAGTTTTCCGTTCGTACGAACTTTGGAAAACAATTAATTTTGAAAATTCAATAGTTCGAGATATCATATCATAAAGTTCCTAATAATTTGCACGGCTTAAAGATGGCTTGAGTCACTATTTCGAACAATAAAACTTAATGTATAATGAGGTGAATTAGAATTCTTCTTGGTCAAGAAGTTAAACTTACAGACTTAATATTATCATTTTAAATATACATTTTCGATAAAATGTACCAAGTCAGATTGTATAGTCAGTGTTTATAATAATAGAATTGGTTGTGGCTTAACAAGGGCGTCACCATGGGTTAAAGGGGGATCAAGATAAGAGAGAGGATGGGAGAAATATAAATTATAGGTAGAAATACGTACAGTGAATTAATTTTTTTTAGAAATATTTTTAGTAAAACATTTTTAATACAAAAAAAAACATAAAAATTATATAAATAACTAAAAAAAATAAAGAAATTCAACGAAAATTAGGTACCTAAAACATAATCTCGGATTTTTTAAAAATGTGTCAATCACTTTTATTTATTAATAAAATCTTCATGGTTGTCAGAAATAAGCTTTCTGTGTATACTCATCATTGCTAGGCCATTAAGATGATTTTGTACCATAGTATTTCTCAGCCAGGTTTTTACTCTTATTTTTTTAGTTTAAAATTCCAGAGTTAAATTTTTAAAATATGGAAATGTATTACTTTTTAATATAAAATTTTACATTTCTATTTCTTTCGTCAACAAATATTTATACTAATTTATTATTAAATTATTATTTTTTTTAAATAAAGTAGTGTTTCAATTATCAAAATTAAAGTTTAAGTAAATCAAATATTTTATTAAAAATTTCCAATCTAATATTTTCTTAGCTTAATGAAATGCTCGTATATTTTTTTTAATCTCGAGGGGGGTTAACTGCCCCCACTGTTCCCCCTTGGCGACGCCCTTGTAACTTAATACGTTTAATACACCAAGCAAGAAAAATCATGATTTTAAATATCTCTAACCATTTATTTTAAGTTATTTAAAGTAATAATTTAAATAAATCAGTAGTGCAAGTTTTATCAGTCTACGCCAAAAATCCTCGGAAATATGGAAACAACTACTCTGCGGACTAATGCCCCGACCAGCAATGAAGTATACCCTCAATATCTTGTAATCAGCTGGGAACTTTTGTCAGCCGAACCTACTAGACATATACCAGTTTCGAACTTATTAGTTCTCATCAGTATGATGAGCGATGAATGATCCAACCATTATTAGTGTCTTTAACTACAACAAATGTAGCTGGACATTAGTCTGCAGAGAATATGTTTCCTGCAATATCCTCAGTTTAAAATTTGTTTCGTCTAGTGTCGGAACAGGTCTTCCTTTTGTAGTACCTGCGAATTAGCAGGTTGCTCTCTGCCAATTTGACTGACGTAGCAATTAAAGCCTGGATCGACCATCTTACATTTTAAATAAAATATCACTTAAAGAAACTAGACGGACTATTAACGGAAGCGGATCAAATTTGGATTTGTTCGCCATTTTGTAACAATTTTTCAGATTTTTCGACAATTGTCGTGTATCATGAAACCCCCGATCGTACCGACACAGTGACACGAATAAATCGCCCCAAATCGCGGAATCCCGCGGGAGATTCACACAAAGTAAGCATATAAAACCGAGCACTCGTTCCAAGGTACACCCCGATTAAATTCGGCCATTAGGGTAGGATTACCGTCACTTGCCAGCCGCCTAATTCCGCTAACGATGTTATCAGTATCGAATGTTGGTTTCAAGGTGTCTCTAATTGGGGTGTTGTTTGCAGCCCGACCCCAAGTGGGAGTTCCCCAGGTCACAACTCGTCATAGAGCAGACGCTCGGCGAGGGAGAGTTCGGGAGGGTGCTGCGGGCCAAGGCGTTGAGTATCTCGGGACAAACAGGTTGGTATAAGGACGAGGGAGGTCTGTATTGTATTTATCTATCACACTAGACAGTCATATAGTAACGGGAGCTATTTATTTGCCGTATTTTATTTTATTGTTAGACTAATTCCAATTATTAATATTAATAAATCGTTAATTCCATTTTAAAAAATAGACCACTTGAAAAAAACAATCTCTTTAAATATATACTTTATTTAATCATCTCATGGTGGTTGAATTTCGTGTTGGTCTCTGCCCAAAGTGATGTTACAGAGCTACGAGAAGTACTAAAAAGGCATCACCCCAGCCACAATAGAAATAATTGGTTGTAGGTACGTTGATAGCGTTGATTATTGTGAATCTTTTTCTACTTCCGTATGAAATTTGATATCAATTACTTCATTATTTTGTATTTTATGAAGCGTTTTACATCCAAATATTAGTTTCTTGAAACTGGCATATCTCAACCTCGTCAAATTTTTAACAAATGTACCGAATGATCCTAAAAGCATTTAAGAATAAATAACTGGGTTGCATGTACATGTAACAAAGACCCATCATATTTTAAAGTGAGATATCGGGACAATTTTAGTGAGGTCGTGAATAATGATTGTTGAAGATCATATCCGAAGTAAACGTTGCGACAATTCTACATATGTAATAAACAAGGCATGCGTAAAATTTTAGCAAAGGTCCCAAAATAATTGATGTCCGAACAAAATCTTTTTAAATTTTTGGATAAACTGGGAACCTGGTACAAAAATTACACTCCAAGTTTTTCGCAAAAGAGATTGGCACCCAATCATCAACCGAGGAATATATGTCGAAGGGCATTACAATAACCTACCTACAGTAACATCACAAATACGTCTTCCTTCTCCGCAACAATGAATGGGTTAATAAAAGCCAAAGTCCAGCCCATCCTCAGCGACTGTAACTTCTCTCAGCTGGACCATCGACTTGAAGTCCTGATTTGGCCCAATTTGACTTATTTTTATTCAGAAATGTGAAGAAACAACCTCAAAAGATATAATTTTCAAGCGATAACCAATCCAAAGAGGATACTCTGATGTTATTTTATTACACATTTGGAAATATGTTACATTTAATAAATTATGGTTTACAATCTAGGACGTAACTTGGTCTAAATTATTTTAATATGGACCCAGAAGACTTCGATGTCCCAAGCTTTCTGGAACACCTTGTATCTACAGGGTCGTCCCGAGGTAATAGGCCAAAATTGATGGGTAGATTCCCGAAGCAAAAATATTGCGATTTAATAGAACTTATATTAGTTCAAAAGATGATAGTTAAAGAGATACAGGGTGTTAAATAAAAATATTATTTTAGTTTTTTTTTCATTTATTCTTTAACAAATTCAAATATCCTCACAAAATTTTGAGGTTTGGAGTTCTTTGGGTAGAGGAATTGAAATCTGTTCACATTTTGGTTAAAGTTCATAGAGGGCGCTAGCTGCAGTAGATTGAATGTCATAAAAAAGACATAACTTTTTTATATTTTAAGGTAGCTCATCTTTGGTTTCAAATTCTTATTTTCCAACTTTTTGTGCACAAAAAAGGCATACTTTATGAAAATAGCTATCTCGCACAGTTTTCGAGATATTTGGCATTGAAACTTCCAATGATGTTGCATTAAATTACAATTAAGTAACTATTATTAATTTAGCGGTTTCTTAAGTTATATTTGAACGAAAATGAAATAATTGACGTTTTCCACTTGTCTTATTGATGTCATTTGTATGCTACTTTCCATATACGTAGGTAAATAATTCAAATTACATGTTGGCGTACAATTTAAATTGTATGTAGGTCATAGACATAGTAAACTATGGACTGGCCCTAGAAAGAGAGGTCAATCGCGCTGATGTGTGCAGGCAGATGAAGCTAGTCGAGGCAAATACCGGTAAAACAAATGATGGTACACGGGTATACCGTTACAAAATGCCATAAACAAACTTTGAAGTCAATGTCATGTATTGACATAATTGATTGATTTCTTGAATTTTTGTGTGATTTAGTTAGTGTATGTGAAAGATTCGTAAAAACTAAAAACGGTGCAATCGTGTTCTGAGATAAATTGCATAAAGACACGTTTAACTGGAGAAAAAATTTAATTTCATAGGTAGGAAAGAAGTTATGATGTTTAACATGTTTATACTCTTTGCATCTTTCTTAAAATAATGACCAAGCAGAGTTGTCTCCAATGATAACATATTAGATTACACTATTTCCCCCTTCCTCAAAATAAAATGTCATTTTAACGTCCAAATTTTGCCACTTTTAAATGTGTTTACTTTTCAAATAATTTTTTAACATCAAACCGAATATAACGAAAAAGTTTGCTTAGCAAAAATTCAAATAATATGTTGAACGAAGAAAGCATCGACATAGTTTCAATTTATACAGATCTGCAAAGGAAGAAAATATGAAATATTTGAAACAACTACGTCAGAAGAGCTTGCAGTAATTTTAACCGATCGAGTTTACGATATGAGGAAAATAAATGGAGAACTACATAAATAAGGCATTATAAAAACCATTTGGAATATTATAACTAAAGCAATTCAAATATTGTACTGTTACATTAGGCCAGTAATAATAATAAACACTTTTACATACCTACACTACTGGAAAAAAATGAATTTTTCTTGTCTTTTGGTCTCTATATTATTTTTATAAAGTCTTTGAATACGCCCCAACAGAAAAAAGGGGTAAGGAATCGAGTATAGCTAGCTGATTGGTTGAATTAAATGTAGTGCGCTGCAGTCGAAATTCTGTGAACGAAGCTTAAGCCCTTACTAGCTCCATCTCTCTCGCACACATCTAAGCGATTACCATTTATATAGGCAAAATGACAGTTGGGCGAGTCCAGTAGTTTATAAGGTCTATGATGTAGGTACACAAAATGTGAGATAGGATTTATATTTTAAAATAAGACAATCTTTTAAATAAACGCGTTGATAAATGTATTGAAGTTAGAGGTTTTTTACTAATATTTACTGTATATGTACTGTTCAGTACAATTTTTAATTCTAAATAAACCCTCATTTTTAACATTTCTAAATTATTTTAATTATTTAAAATATTAGCATTGGAAGTTTCAAAACCAAATATCTTCGAAACGGTGCGGGACAACTACTTTCATAAAGTATGCCCCTTTTGGGTAAAAAAAAGTTGATTGAAAAATAAGAATTTGATAACAAAAATGAGATATCTTAAAGTACAAAAAAGTTATATCGTTTTCAAGACATTAAATTTACGGCAGCTAGCGCCCTCTATGAACTATAACCAAAATGTGAACAAACAATTTCTCTACACAAAGAACCTCAAACCCCAAAATTTTGTGTGGATATTTTGCATTTATTAAGAAATAAATGAAAATATACTAAAATAATATTTTACATTTAATACCCTGTATCTTCTTAACTATCAACTTTTGGATTAAGTAAGTAAGTTCAGCTAAATCGCAATATTTCTGCTCCGGCAATCTATCCATTAGCTCGAGACTACCCTGTATGTGACTTCCCTTAAAGAGGATTTAAAGGAAATTTTTGAAATTAATTGGTATTAGCCTTTGACTATTGCTAAAATAAAGAAAAAGCTAATAACAAAAAGATATAATTAAAAAAATCTGTTATTTATATTAAATATGACGTTTATTGTTTCAAATTTAGTTGCACGATTATATGTGATGTGATTTACTCCTTTTATTAAGTTACTCATACATTTGTATTGACAAAAAATAAATTATCGTAAAATTTGAATTATTCTCGTATAACAAACATAGGAAATATTCATTCAGGAGAGCCCAGATATCATTTCTTTAATTTCAGAAATGAAATAACGTTTAATCGGAATTTACTTCACAACTTCCTAAGACATATATTTAGGACAGCTCCACATTTTTTTTATTCGCCCAAATCGAATAAACATTCTTGAAGATCCAATTTAACTCTCGGAACTTAAAAAAAAAATAATCAAACCAAACTGAATCAATTACGCGAGAAAACTCAGCTGAAAGAACTAAATTGATCATGGCGGCCTTGAATAAACAATCTGAAAACTCTTGAAAACCCGACAAGCCAGATTTATTTCGCAGTTCTCCAACGGAGTATTGGTTCTTTTGTTTTTATTTTTTGTTTACGTTCTCCCACAGACCAGTAAGGTGAAGATTTTAATGGAAAAACGTTTGTATTTAACTAGTTTCAGGAGAGGATTCAGACTGTTGTTATTGCTGAGTATTTTCATTACAAATAAGAATTCCCTTGATAAACTTTTGGCACAAGAAATATAAAGAAAAAAACTTTTCCACTAGGAAAAATTAATTTTGGGACATCGTCATCTGTGCATAGAATTATAAATAAATAAAGAGTTCTAGTAAAATCTTTATTACCAGACTCTCTTAATATTCACATTTGCCCGAGACTATAAACTACTAGGTACAAAATATACTTAATTGAAATGTCTTTTTGACAGGTTATACAACAGTGGCCGTAAAGACACTGAAAGACGACGCCAGAGAGTCTGAACTCAATGATCTGTTATCGGAGTACCAGCTCCTCAAAGAAGTTTCACATCCCAACGTTATCCGCCTCCTTGGGGTATGTACAGCACCGGGAGGTCCTGTATATCTCATCATAGAATACGCTGAGTACGGTTCCTTAAGGTAATTTATAAAAATATATTTTACAAACGCTTTGACTTCAAGTGTTTGTTTATTTTTATTTTGTTTATTTTTATAGGAACTACTTGAGACGCAGCAGACACTTAAGGTCAGAGATTTTGAAGTCCTCGTCGTTTGTGGATGACAACGATATGGACAACTACGACGAACCCAACTTGGGCAAAGTCACATCTAAAGAAATACTCTCTTTTGCATGGCAGATATGCAATGGCATGGCTTATCTAAGTGATATCAAGGTAGGTAACAAAAGATTTGTTATTTGAAGTAGATTACATTGAAACATCTGACTCTTGTATCACGAAAAACAAACGACAGGCAAACGGTAATTTCAAAATTTTGAAGGCGGATTCGTTTTGTTTCCGAGGTCTGTGATTATTCTATATTAATTGTCTCCTTTATCTCGGAAAGAAAATGGAATATAGGCAAACCTAGGTCATTTTCATATCCGATGTATTATTATATGAAATCTAGGAAATAACTGAAAAAAAAAGGGATTTAGGAAATGCACATTTTGCAAATATCGGGATTTACTTTGGTTGTTGTAATCGATTATGTTGTTTTCTAGCTGGTGCATAGAGATCTGGCTGCTCGCAATGTGTTGCTAGCTGCCGATAAAATATGCAAAATATCGGATTTCGGCCTGACGAGAGATGTGTACGAGGATAACGCTTATTTCAAGAGGAGCAAGGGACGAGGTAAGGCTATAATTTTACTCGCAACCCCTACACCATCGAAATTTAAGCCTACTCGAATTTCGTTGACCTGTAACTTCTAATCCTTATTTCCTGCCGGACTGTTTCGGAAACATCTAGTGAAGTTATAATAAATCTTTGCACAGCATTTTCACTTATAAATTTATACTGGAACCTCCGTATTTCAACAATTAGTTTTTTAACCTTTTCTTAGTAATTTTCGTACCCCGCCGCTGGAGAAGTTAGTGTAACCTCAAATAACGGCGCGCTTTAGTCGCAGCGCATGCACAGTTCCACACCATCCACCGCGAGTTACTTTTGTTGAGTGTTCGCCACACAAACAGTACCTATAGTAGGATCGTATTCGATGCAAAATAGAGCAAAAAGTTGTCGGTCTTTTATCAAAGAAAAATCGTGTCATCATTATTAGGAGGCGTAAGATGAACTATTCAAATTTAAAATGAAATTGAATGTAAAATCTGAAATACCGCTGCATACGCTCTGTGTTCTGGTACTAGCTGTAGTCGGCCAGGTGCATCGAGTGTACGAAGTGGTCGGTTATACGTCAAATACTAACCTGGCGAGCTTGTTCGTCAATTAGAGAGCGCCTCCAAAAAACAAGTAAACAACAGTGGCGCGTACAGAGGTAAAATGTAGTACATATGTGGAATTTAAAAAACAAATTGGATTTATAATAAATTACATTTAAAATAAATAGATTATGAGAATAAAGGAATTTTTGTAGGAACGAGGGTGCCAGGCGTGAACTGATCCCTTCGTCCCTTCATAATGTATAAAGAAATTATTCAATTTCTAAAACCCTTAAAAGCGTACTGCATTGGTTCCCTTGTCAGGCAATGATTTATTACTTTGCATCGAATATGATCCTACTATAGGTAGGTACTTAACAAGGAACCTAGCAGGAATCAATACTGATAAATGAAATACACAAAAATAAATAGTCTGTTGATGGCTTCCAGCTATGAAAAGCATTCAACTTCAGGTAGATGTACTGTCTCCAAATGCAACTGACAGAGAACTACTACCTTAAATTCTCTGAACTGACGCCCTTAGCTTCATCACCGTTTACCGGCACTATCACCCTTCACATGCACTGTAGGTTGTCTACAATTCATGTATTTGTAATACATTACAGTGGCGGCGTACACAAGTATTAAAGTGAATTTTAGAAAACTAATTATAACTTAAGTTATGACTTTTTGATTATTTTCTAATGACCACTGTTAAAATCTTCAGTTAATACGGTTTTCTTGAACACCTTATTGTTTTAAAATTTAAAAAGAGTTAAAAAAATAAATTCTCATGTGAATTAATATTACTATTTTTTAATTCGGTCAATGAAAAAAAATTCGGTACAATTTTAGGGGTGAGTCATGCCCAATGAACACCTTGTAGTGCTTCAATTAACTTTAAATCATAGTCAAAGAAGACCAGTAATAAACCTAAATCATCTACCACATTTGGTTCTTCTATGGTAAAGTGTTGCAGAGATATTAATTTATTTTCGAAATTTAGGGCCCCACTTTGAGGGCTAATAACTCCTCAG
Organism: Anoplophora glabripennis; assembly: GCF_000390285.2. NCBI lineage: Eukaryota > Metazoa > Arthropoda > Insecta > Coleoptera > Cerambycidae > Anoplophora > Anoplophora glabripennis. The sequence continues at coordinate 231,209 of NW_019416655.1, forward strand.
GGGTACAACTTACAATATTTTAGACACCCCTACCTTCACCTGCCCTGTGTCGGTTTTTATGCGGAACACCCTGTATAGGTACTCGTATAGTTTACGAGACCTGGTGTTGAAAGTTCATCTTTTCTAAAATATATTCGAAGTCGTTTGATGCAGCATGGTGAAACTTAATTAAAAAAATATGTGTGAACCGGTGGCGGCGATATCAGGAACTGCTACTTCTAAAATCCCCAGAAATTCGATGTCTCTAATTATTTTAAAACTGTATTGGTACGTATTCGCGTATTTATATTTATAACGCCTTATAGGGCTTCCATGAAAAAAAAAAAAAAAGAAACCATTTTATTCAATAAACGAACCTCTGTGATCTTTTACTTTTTTAACTCTCATCAATGTCACCAAAAATTTCTCTAGCATAATAAAACACGCTATTTGAAAAAAAATAAAAGATCTCATTATTTTTTCCCTGTGCGATTTTAAAGGCAATGAAATCATAAAAAAAAGACTGAGAAAATAATAGGTGCAATATTTTCTCTGAGCCATAAATTTCGCCACTGATATTTTCAATTTTGACTTGACTTAACTTGTCACGACTAGGTTGCAAAATTGTGTTTCTAGTAAAACAAATCCTGTGAATTAACTTTACATTTAGCTATACTGAAAATTACAAAATATAATAAATCGGAAATGGTTAATTTTTCATATAACATGAAAGATATAGTCTCGGGAGGATGCAAGTATTGATCGAATTTTCAAAATAACTGACATCGAATTTCTGATGATTTCAATGTATTTTGAAAACTATCGACTTGTGGTCCCATGTCTAGGTAACTTTTTGGGCTTAAAATCACTCAAAAATTCGCTCCTAAAAATTTGTCGGCGTACTTCATTATCATCCTGTACTATAGTTAACAGTTTCGTAGCCGAGTGGTGACATAAAAATATTCCGATCGTATTTTATGAATATTCGATAAGAGCTATACCGTGAAGCACGTCGTAAAATTTTAAATTTTATAAAATTGCTAATACATAAAATACCATTTCAAATAAAATCTCCCCAGCTAAAATGATTTGATATTGATTCTTGAAGTTCGTAAGAGGATCAAAGTGTATTTGGTTTGACTTGCTTTAAAACTGTTATTCACATCAAACTAATTTTTTTTCGAATACGGTTAGGTACTTGATTTTATTTATTCAAATACTTATGATTCCATGATTCAAAGTTCATCTACTCCAGATGATGCAGTCACTCGCCAAACATCTGTCATATCTGTCATTAGTCCAGTCACTGAAGCATTTTGGCTACCAATTTTTTCGGATGGAATGGATTGACGTGAAATTTGAACTGTGGCTAGGGAATAGCCCAAGAAACAAAAGTTATATAATGCCGATGTGTGCTTTTACCCTAGGGGTGGATGCCACCCCTAGGGTAAAAGGGTAGGGTAGGTTCTGGAGGGTGGGAATTTTTTATTAAAAATAACCTCACGATTCGATAGAGGGACGAATTCTAAGCAAAAAATGTTCTATAAGAATTATTTGTACAGTCAATACTTTTTGAGTTATTTGCGCCTAAACATGTTCGTTTTTAGCCCAAAAAATGCATATTTTTGAGCCATTTTTCGCGAATATCTCAAAAAGTTTTACCAAAAAAATGATCATAAGCAAAAATGAAGGTCATTAAAAAGCAGAGATTGCTTTTTTTATTTTTGTAGGTGGTATTGAACCCGAGTTATGACACCCAGAAGTTGAAGTCAGTTTCGAAGATAGCTATAATCGAAACGTTCAACGTCCTGTAGCGGAAAAATGAAAGGTATTTCGAGGAAAACTTATGTAACACTTATTAAAGTTCTTGAAAAAACCTTTAAATTGAGTGGTAAAAAGTCGTTACCATGAACACTAATGAAGTTACAATCAAAATAAAATGATTGTCTTGATTTTCGAGAAAATAAAATCGGTATTAAAATTAATGACTTGACGGAAAAAAATAAATTAAACGTATTCCTTCTGCAATTTACTTTATTTATGTATTAACAGTAGATTCTGGGAATTTGAACGATTTTAGAAGCTTAAATTTAAAAACATATATTTCATTTACTTTTGAATACAATTTTTCAATTTTTTAAAAAATTCGCCTTTTTTCAAAATATTTCAAAAACTAACAACGTTATAAAAAAATGGTAGAATAAGAAATTGTAGATTTTTTCTTACTGAACAATTTGCTTTTTTAATTTTTGTAGGACAAAATTTGACTGAGTTATGACCGTTAGAAGCTCAAAACTAAGCTTCAAGACTGCCTTTCCTGAGCCCTTATAGCTTACAAATCTAAAAAACGAAGGGCTCAAAAAGACTGCAAATCGCAGAACTTAAAGTGCTTTAAATTCCCTACAAAATGGTTGTTTGAGTAAATTTATAACTTTAAAATTACAAGTGATGGTAAAAAAATTAATCGCATTTTTTCGGTAAAATTTTCGGAGCGGGTAAATTACTATCATCTTTGTGTATTTTGGAGCACTTGTGAACTAATTTGAGTAAGTATTTTAATAATATTTATAATATTCGCCGGAACTTTTAGCTGAGTATAAACATTTCAGAAAAACGCTAACTAAACTTTTAAAAAACTCAGAAAATGAATACTATAAAAATCAATTAAACCAGGCTCATAATAACTATAAAAAAACATGGGAAATAATTAAGGAAGCTACAAATTGTCTAAATAAAAAAGACGACTGTTTTAATATTATCGGTAAGGACAATAAACTGACAAAGATAAAGCAAATTTTTTTAATGAATTTTTCATTAATATTGGTAACAAAATGGTAGCAGAAATTGATAACAGTTCTAATCCTCTGCCAGAACTTAATAAACGGTTTTCTAATCCCAGTTTTTTCCTATTTCCTGTGACCGAAACGGAAATTATATCCTATGTTGGTAGTTTAAAAAATAACACAGCGTCAGGCCCTGATGGCATATCAGTTATTACTTTAAAAATTATTCACAAATTTTTGCTTAAGCCACTAGCTCATCTGATCAATCTCTGTTTTTTACATGGGCAGATACCCTCTCTCTGGAAAGAATCTATAACTACTCCAATTTATAAGGCTGGATCTAAAGAACTTGTTACAAATTATAGACCTATATCTGTAATTAATAACATTGCCAAAATATTTGAAAAATCTTTAAAATTTCGTTTTATTGGGTATCTAGAAAAATTTAAAATTTTATCAAACAGTCAATATACGGTTTCAGAAATAAACTTAGTACTGAAGATGATGTCCTGGAGTTCATTAACAATATAGTTCATTCCTTAGATAAAAATAAAAAATGTCTTGGTATATTTCTGAACCTGGCTAAGGCATTTGACACCGTGGATCACTTGTTACTTTTCGAAAAACTGTCTGATTTGAATGTAAGGGGTGTTGCACTTGAATTATTTAGGAGTTACCTGTCTGATAGAAAATAAAAAGTAAAAATAAATAAAACATTAAGCGTTTCACTTTTGGTTAATAGGGGTATTCCTCAGGGTACAATATTGGGCCCTGTTTTATTTTTAATATATATAAATAACCTCGCATTTTTGGATAGCATAGACGGCCATATCACTTCTTACGCTGATGATACAGCCATAATTTTTGTTGATGACTCCTGGCCCTCATTGTTGCACAGGGCGGAGCATTCTATGAAATATCTCCGGTATTGGTTGAACGAGAACCTTCTTAGTCTTAACGTAAAGAAATCAAAATTTTTAACTTTTACTATTACTGAGGCGGATCAGCCGGAATTTTCTCTTAAAAAAATCCATAAAAATAATTGCAATGATGTAAACAGTAGTAAATGTGAATGTTTAGAAAAAGAAAATAAAATCAAATATTTAGGAGTGGTAGTTGATCAGCATCTACGTTGGGATTTTCATGTGCAATATCTTACAAAAAGACTTAGAAGTTTAATACATGCATTCTACCAAATTAGAGATGTTCTTAATGCTAAATTATTGCATGTAGTTTATGATGCTCTGGCCCAGTCATTACTGGGTATTGTATTTTGATATGGGGTGGTCTGTATGACAACAAGTTACTAAATTTGCAAGTCGTTCAAAATACGTTACTAAAAATTATTTTCAAAAAAGATTTTAGATATTCTACAGAACTACTGTATAAGGAATTAAATATATTCAATATAAGAAAATTATTTGCATATCATTCCATATTATGGGCTCATAAGTCTCATATTGCTCCTATGAGTCACAATTATTGCACTAGATTGCGTACTGAACAGTCTGTTCAAGTACCATTTTATGGTAAATCTCATACCCAACATTTTGTATTTTTTTATGGACCGAAATTGTGTAATAAATTGCAAGTTGATGTAAAAAATATTAGTAGTATATATAAATTCAAAAAAACAATAAAAACTCTCATAAGAGAAAATCATATTTCAATTGAGGATATATTTAAATAGTAAAAATTGTCTCTATTGTTTTGGACGTTTTAATTTTATCTAATATAACAAATTTATAAGTATTTTGTTCTTCCACCTCACTGGACTCCGCTGGACTCAGCTGTTTTGTTTAAAANAAGTCGTTAGCATGAACACTAATGAAGTTACAATCAAAATAAAATGATTGTCTTGATTTTCGAGAAAATAAAATCGGTATTAAAATTAATGACTTGACGGAAAAAAATAAATTAAACGTATTCCTTCTGCAATGTACTTTATTTATGTATTAACAGTAGATTTTGGGAATTTGAACGATTTTAGAAGCCTAAATTTAAAAACATATTTCATTTACTTTTGAATACAATTTTTCAATTTTTTTAAAAATTCGCCTCGTTTCAAAATATTTCAAAAACTAACAGATATAAAAAAAATGATAGAATAAGAAATTGTAGGTTTTTTCTTCCTGGACAATTTGCTTTTTTTAAATTTTTGTAGGACAAAATTTGACTGAGTTATGACCGTTAGAAGCTCAAAACTAAGCTTCAAGATTGCCTTTGCTGAGCCCTTATAGCTTACATATCTAAAAAACGAAGGGCTCAAAAAAGCTGCAAATCGCAGAACTGAAAGTGCTTTAAATTCCCTACAAAATGGTTTTTTGAGTAAATTTATAACTTTAAAATTAAAAAATTGATGGTAAAACAATGAATCGCATTTTTTCGGTAAAATTTTCGGAGCGAGTAAATTACCATCATCTTTGTGTATTTTGGAGCACTTGTGAACTGATTTGAGTATTTTAATAATATACATTGCAACCAATAAATTTGCAAAAAGCCTGCATCAGGTGAACTACTTAGGATGATATTTTGCAGTTGCAAAAAAGGATCGTTCTGGCGATAATTGTAAAAATTGTCCTCCAATTTTGGGCCAAGGCGAAGCTTAAGATAGTGATGAAAATTAAATATTTTATTACATGTAAAAAATAACAGACCATTTTAAAAACATTTTGTACATTACATCCATTTGTAATGTATATATATTTTTTTTTATTTGATATTAATTTAATAAAAAAATATTAAGAATAAATTCAATAAAATTAAAAAAAAATAATTATATCATCATACTCACATATAATTTTTAGGAAATTTTTCTATAAGGGGTAGGGTTTTTTATGAGGGGTAGGTCTTCCATAAGGGTTTTTTGGGTGGCTGAAAAGTTGCAATATATCATAGATCATTTGAAAACCAATAAAAAGTTTATAATTCAACATATGCATACCATTAAAACATCTCAAGCTTTCAATAATAGTTTATTTTATTATAAGGGATGGTTTTTAAGGGTTGCAACTTTGTAATGAGTCGTAAGCTTTCTAATGAATAACAAAAGAAATGCAATACATTGTGAATGCACCAAAAGAATATTTTAAACTGTTAAAAACTTTTTTCTATTTTTTGGCCATGCATGGAAGGGTAGTTTTTAAGGATTTTTAAGGGTTGAAAACTAATTAAATTTCATAAATTATATTAAAAAACATGAAAGAAACTTTACCCAATAATATTTGAACATTAATTAAATCTTTAACATACGTAAAACTGCGATTTTCGCATTTTTTGGTACAAGGGTAGTTTTCACCCCCAAATAGAAAAGAGCACATATTTAGACAATATAACTTTTGAAGTGGGGGGTCAGATGAGCTTGAATGCAAATTTTCAGGAAAATCCATGCTATCCGAAAAAATTGGGAGCTTTTCCCCTATGTTCACCTTCAGTGACTGGACTACATATGTATTCAATATTTGCAGATTATTCGACCACTATTCATGCCGTCTTATATTTTGTTTTATTTTGTTTTCTATACACGATATATTTGGTAGTTTTCAGCCAGTTTCCTTAGATTTCTTCTATGTTACAAATCTTTTTATCTTTTATTGATTTTTTTTTTCTAAAAATAATAAACAACTCTCCTTAATATAAAAACTGACATTTCGTTTTTACAACCAGTTCCTGTAAAATGGATGGCTCCAGAATCTCTAGCAGACCACGTCTACACAACCAAATCTGACGTGTGGAGTTTCGGAATTTTAATATGGGAGCTGGTGACTTTAGGTGCCACTCCATATCCTGGTATAGCCGTTCAAAACCTCTTTCACCTCCTAAAGCAAGGATACAGGATGCAGAGACCTGACAGCTGCTCTCCAGGCTTGTAAGTATAAAAGGACACATTTCCAAAAGATTTTCGCACTTACAAATCCCGTGCTTAACTGACATTGGTTATTACTACAAAACTTCTATAAATCTCTTCCACGCTCAAGAGGCAATCAGAAATTTAAATGTATTTCATAGGTTTTTAAACAAATATTGTATGATAATCTTTTCTCAGATACAAGGTAATGAGGAGCTGTTGGCATATAGATCCCGAGCAGAGGCCCACTTTCCAGGAATTAGCAAATTGTTGGGAGAAATTACTAGAAGACAAAATGGAGTACACAGACCTATCCAATAACGCAATAATAAACAGAGAATATTTCGGGAATATAGAAGAGAAGGAAGGTAAAATATTAGTTAAATATGAACATTTTTCCTTTCGATATTGTTTCTAATATATACAAGGGGTTTATTTGAATATAGACCTATTAATGTTATTGTACAGCTGTTACCAAAGATTTATGTTTATATTATGTTTGAATTTTTCGGAAAATGATGGCGTTTCTTAAACCAAAACATGACAATTCCTTTAACGAAAAATGTATTACCTTGTACACTACAATAGTCATTCACAAAATTCTCTTGGACGTGCAAAATCTAGATTAATAGTTTGTAAAATCACTTCTCAGTGTAGTACATATCTCCCAATAAATATACAGCCATATTTCCGTACACACGCACCTACATTTTCCAAAGTAAATGATGTTACAATATTCTTCAGGAGTAAAAGTTGCCATTGTTACAATTTTGCGTCACAGTCATATCCAAGAAGTTCTTACGTATTAACCAAATCATTAACAAAACTAACTTTAACATACTAATGTCAAAGACACACTTGACGAATGGCTCTGTGATATTTTTCAATAAATCACAGGCATAACACTGGAAATTAAAGTACAAAGAAAAAATAGAACAGAGACATTTTATGGGTGGTTCTTTTATATGGTAAACTGACCTTACATTTAAAACATTGTATAGTTTGTTTTAATAAATGACCCTGTATTCTATTTTCAGAAAACTTATCTGACGACCACCCAGACGACATAAGCCCTTTGAATTACCTGTCTAGGGCACAATCGTATGAAAAATGCGGAGCCACTGACAAGATTCTCAACAACGAAGTTGAGAACATCACACAGAACGATATTAATCTGATAATGAACACTCAAGGATACGAAACACCGGTGAAGGTTCCCAGAAAAGTGAAAACACCAACCAATGAAGACCCCCAGGAGTACACGGACATGGGGGGTAAATGCAAATGACCCTCGACCACAGAAAATGGGACAGTGCTGAGTCGATCAAGTTAATCCTGTCCGGCTCTGTGTATGTATATGTAGACAAGTGGATATACAAAAGGTTGAAATTTTTTTGAATAGTTTGCATTGTGATATGTAATATAAGTTGAATATTGAGAAGTTTAGTTTAAAAAAAAATATATCTGTAAATTCATACTCTAGGCTTTCAAATACTTTTAACAAAATATTTTTGTTTGTTTTTTCTTTTTTACGAAAAAGTAAATAAATTGGCCAAGAATTAAAATGATTGCAAGAAAAAATGTATGTTGAAAGATTGTGTATTATGCTGTTTTGTTCACTCAAATGAAAAAAACGCCTGAAGCGACTGTATGTGTTAACTATATGATTGATTATAGCATTCTCCACAAAATTACTCGAAGGGATTCCTTAATTTTACATCCCACTGTTGACCTACTGTATTAAAAAACTTACATTGAAAGTAATTTTTTTGCAATTTTGAATAAATCGCCTAATATCCAAAACTATCTAGAAACTAGTCTATAAATGATTAATTAATACAGAATCTAGTCAGAAATCTTGTCATGTATTTTAAATAAGACGTGATGTACAATATTTTTATAACATGAGCAAACAAGTGAATTTAACGACATATTTTTAATTAAAGGAAATGCCTACCAGACATTGCTGTCTTAATGAAGAGCTTAGCACTACGATTTTTATATGCAGCACATGCTGTAAATTTGCTTAAAGCTATTAAAATTATTTATTTTATAAAAAAAATGCATTCTATATTCTAGATTTAAGGCAACATCATAAATATTTTGTTTAGAATACAATTGAAAAGGAAAGTTTAATATAAACTGAGTAAAAACAAAATATAGGTACAAATTTAAATAGTATAGTCTTTCCGAAGTTGAACATGTATAAAAACGCCTAGCAATAAGATTTAATGAGTTTCATAGGGCATCCCTAAAAAAGTTTTCTGCAAAAGATAAAAAATTATAATAAATTGTAAGTAATGTATAGAAAATTATTTGTTCATTTGACTAACAATACGAGTATATTTTAATTATTTATGTCCTCAAACAATTTTATTATATTAACGGTAAATTTCGTTTTGTTCCGTTTCAAAATGCCATATTGTAATAATATTAGTAAACAAAATATCCCTCTTATTTCTCCTTTTCGCAATAATTGTAATATGAATGATTTATAGTAGGTGCCTATAATAAATTAAAATCACCTGAATCTCACCAAATTCCGCATTGCCGCCAGGCAATTTGTCAACCACTTATCAACAACTGAGATTTATTGTCCAGTCGCCCAGTGCGGCTGTGTTATACGCCGTATGCCCGCGCGCGCATTCTTCAACTGGGCGTATACATGTCTACCACCTCCACATTTAGTTCGACCAGACCTGTATATGGGTATGACTAAATAAATATGGGAACAAGTTTTCCAAATATTTCAATGCCGAGTTGCTGCTCAGCGACCGAACCTGGTACATACTGCCAACCTCTTGGTTTTTCAATTGAGATCGGAAAGACTATACTAGGTATTGTTTTTTTATTATATTTTCGATGTTGATAAAATATTTTTGTTTTTATTTTTAATAATCCACTCATCAAACTGGTTGTTATCATAAAACATTCCATGTATTTAAGAAATTTTGGACTTTGCAGTCCCTAGTGAAGATAGAAGTTTGTAAATAAGTTTTTATATATAAAAAACGTATACCTACCTACCTTAATGTAATTACAATTGGTGTGCGTTAGGTCATATCGGTTTTATAATAACAATTTGTATCTGAAAAATGTCAGTACTCTGCAGTTATTGATGGTCTAATAACTGTTTTAGTAAATGGTGTAAAATAAAATGTATTCCATTGAAAGTGCGTATATGTTCACAGAAAATGTTATAAAAAAGGTTTTTAATAACTATCGAACTGGTTTCTAGAGAATCTAGTCAATTTTTTTTAAATACTTTGTGTAATTAATAATATATAAAGACTGCTTTCTTTATGAAATAATTATTTAAATTGTGATGAATATGTTAATATAAATGTACATATACTGAACAAAGTGTTTTATTACAACTTTTTACCATCGAGTGTACAAACAATTTTTTTTTACATTTTTCATAGAACAAGAAGATATTTTTATAGGTTTATATTTTTTTACCTAATAGTGTTTTAGTATAGTAACCTAACCTAACTAGTGACCTGTCTAATACGAATACATATATTTTTAAAATCTAATTAATATATTCTTACATGAAATAATAAAAAATGAAAATCTAGAAAACAAAGACTGAGAATTATATACCAACATATGGGCAGTTATAAAAACATGTTAAGGTGACACACAGGTAAACAAAGGGGTGGCCTTGTAGATGGTTACATCAATTTAAAAATTTTCCAAAGATGAATTTTATTTAGTTTCTTCTGAGAAAAATTATATGAATAAATCAAAAAAATTAAATTATTCAAATAAATGATGCTATACCAGGAATGGTCACAATTTTAATTTTAATTTTAATTTTAATATTTTAGCTTTATGGTACACAGGATGTCACGGTACTTGATACAAAAAAAGTCGAGTACAAATAGATGAGGTCAAAATAATATCATTTCTTCATATAATTTTTTTTCAAACGGGCCTGCGTTAACAAGTTACGGACCCACAAAGATGAAAATTAAAAAGTGATTTTTATTTAGTCTCTAAACTATTAACTTCAGCATGATGCAAATTTAGTGATCGATAACACATGCGTACAGCTTGTTTTTGATGTTGTACGTGAAACTGTAACTAACGATAGTACTCTCTTTGTTCAAGTTGGTAAAGTCGGTATTCTTGTTTTGTTTTCCTATTCTGTGTTATGTGTAAAGTGTCTTTGTCATATTTTGTTTGTCAAACTTACATTAGCAGACAGTAAGATTTGCTAGGCTCTTAATTTTAAAAATATGTACAGTTCTAACATAGTAATTATGTCAAATTAAAAACAAAAATGATAGAGGCGCCGTTCTATGTGCACTGTGACATAAAATCACAAATATTTCTTATAGTGTTAATTTCTGGGTTTTTAACCATTGGGCATAGTCCGTCCCTGGCGTTCTGGGCATAATATAATTTCACTTACAACATCAAAACAAGTTGTACGCATATGTTATATATCACCAAATTTGCATCATGCTGAAGTTGTAATAGTTTAGAGATTGTAAATAAAAATAACTTTTAATTTTCACATTTGAGGGCCCGTAACTTGTTAACGAAGGTCCGTATGAAAAAAAATTGTATGAAGAACTGATATTATTTTGACCTCATCTATTTGTACTCGACATTTTTGTGTCTAGTTCCAAGACACCCTGTATACATAAAAATAGAAACACCCTGGAAATAAAAAATATTATTTCAACATTTGAGAATATAATAATTTTTAAAATAAGTTTTTATATTTGGACAAATACTTACCAGCCAATCACTGTAATTTTAATAACAATTGAATAATGTTGCTTTTATAACGAAAAAGTGAATGTCATAATTATTGACCTCCATGTTACTAAAAAAGTACATGCATGTATAGGTATAAGAAATCTCGTAATAGAAGTTTTTTGTGAATCAATAAACCACATTTCTAGAAAACGTAAAATTTATATATATAGGGTGTTTATTAAGTACTTGTAAAAAGTTTAAATCTTTGACTAATTTTAAGACAAAAAGTTCATATGAACAAGGATCCGCAACGCCTTGGTTCTTGAGATGCAGAAAAAAAAATTTGGTTTGGTATTTTGATTATATTCTTGTTTTTGCGAATTTTAATTTTTTTGCAATTCTCACTAATTTAATGATAGTAATTTGTTAAGTGATAGTGTAACCTAGCACATGAGTCCTTTTCACTTGTTTTTCAAAAACTCTTAAACTTACAAAATTCCAATGATGGTTTAACTTTAAACCCATTTTTTTACAAATCCGTTGCTTTCACCGACAAATACTAAGAGTACCTACCTTTTGTACGTAAAATTGAATAGAGAATAGGTATGTTTAGTCAAAAATGACATACAGTGCGACACAAAAAAGTTATGGTTATTTAAATCCAGGTAGAACACTACATGTGGTGCCCCCTAACATTAAACAAAAAATTAAGTAAATATTTGAGTTTATCATCATCAATGCTCCCAGTTTCCCGAATTTTGTCAAATTGTCATGTTATTGAACAGAAATATAACCAAACAAAAATTATTTTGATGGCCTTTATCTCAAGAACCAAGCCATTGCGGACTCATGTTGATATGAACTTTTTATCTTAAAATTAGTCAAAGATTCACCCTTTAGAGTTTGTACAAATAGGTCCTTAATACTTTTCGTTGCTAAAATCATGTGCGATATTATGGAAAAAGCAGTATATGAATCAAGAAAGATGAAATTTGACAACAATGCACAGAGTAGCTAGCACGAGCAATTAGCGCACGTGTTAGTTTGAGATTATACTAATCTGTCAAGCAAAAAATGTGAAAAATTTTTTTTAGTACCTACTAGCAATACTGAATCGTTTCTACCCTAAACGGACCAACCCCCTCACCCTCCTTTCCTTCTCCGCCCCCTTAAATGCTGGGGAAACCATCACTTATTAGAGGAATCTTTAAAGAGCTTAGAGATGCGAAAGACATTCAATTCCTATGAATCTTACATATGAAGAGTTTTTTGGGTCGCTGATCACGAATCTGGTCTCAAAATCACGAAATTCAAAGTGGCTAAACAAATAGGCACAAATATGTATGTATAATTATTAATTTTTTCTTTTTCGTTTTATTCAATGTAAATGTGTGTCATCTCATTTAAGGGGGTGGAGGGGGAAAGGAGGGTGAGGAGGTTGGTCCGTTTAGGGTGAAAACGATTCAGTATTGCTAGTAGGTACTAAAAAAAATTTTTCAGATAGGGGCCCTCCTCCTTTGAGAAAATAATCTTGTGTGTCTCTGAAGGTAAAAAAAGTAATTATAAAATATCTGCAAACATTTTATAACTATTGTAACCTGCAATTATTTAGACATTTTTATAAACCTCTAGTTTTAAAAATTATTTAGGAATAAATAGAATACAGGAAAACCAAAACGAAGACTATAAATAGTAACAATTATTTATTAATATGATAAAAACAGTTAATAAATTAATAAATACATATATAGCTGTGAAGCCCTTAAAAAAGCCTTTACGCTAAAATTTAAAAACAATTCAAGAGAAAAGTCAACAAAAAATAAACTTATAGCACCGTCTATAATAATCGCAATCACAAAAACCTGGCAAACATATCCACAGTCATGCACTATTATACATAAGACACTCCGTTTCAAATGCGTAGGTACGTTATTTGTCTACTAGCAACATTTTAATAAATTATTTTCAGATTTCTAATGACCTAAATTTATGGCGGTACGCAACCATATAGTGATCGAATAGGTATTTATTTTCAACATTTTCCAGCGTAGGTTGGGTTTTTAAATGTAGAAGTGGCTTGTTTGTATATTGGATTTTCCCCCTGAAAGTAGATTTACTTTATTACTAACTTTTCAAATCTCGAAAAGTGAAAATCAAATGAAAAATTACAATATAAATAAACCATAACAATTATAGAGTAAGTATTACCCCAATTATGTATGTGAATGTAAAAACATACTAGACCAGCGGTCGGCAACTACTGGCGGACCGCGGTCCAGATCCGGACCGCGAAAGGTAAAAATTACCGCCAAAAAGTTTTTGAAAGTATAATTACTCAAATTATTTAAAAATATATTTTTCTATAGATAACAATATGTTTGAGTATCACCCTTATCATTTTTTAATGGTTAGTAGGTTAGTAAAAAAACTGACTCAAGACCGCAAATGTAATTTCTCCCATTGATTTTTGAATACAAATATGCACAAATATTGTATTTCATATTATTCTGTGAATACAAATTAAAACAAAAAATTAGTAAGGAATATGAGTTTTTTTCTGGACCTTGTTAAAAATTTTCAAAAGTATCCAGACTCCACCTAAAATTACTTGCCGACCCCTGTACTAGACACTTCTAAATGATACATACGGATAGAAACAGGTACAGAAGCAGAAATATGTAACAGTGAGCTACAAAGACAGTATTACATAAGCATAATTGATAAATAGAAAAAGAACAGCAACAATTATTATTAACATCAATTTGTGCGTATTAAGTATATGGAAAATTATTATAAACTTTTTAATAACGCAAGAAATGGATGCAGAAATCGAATTAAAAGTAAAATGTACTCACCGTCTCCCACTTAGCCATCATTTTCTCCTTCTCGAACCTTACAAACTCCCTGCGATCGTGAATGGTCGTAAGCAGCTTCCAAAGCAACAGCACTGCCATACCGATTAGAACAACAGCCGCTATTACGCCAAGAACTATACCCGGTACATATACCTAAAAAGAACACAAAATATAACCGGAAATTGTGACTTATGAACCAAATTAAAAAAGAACTTCGCATTGGTCACCAGGTTATCCAGATCTGACATCAACAAAGCATAACAACAATAAATAATTTTCTAGACATTACCTTTGCAGGGCAGTTTCTTTCCTATTGCGCTCTCACTCGAATCTTATTGTCGTCATCAAAATAATAGACGTAGCTGAATGTACATTCATCATCGTCATAGTACACACATAGTATCTCGTTGTTGTCTTCGTCGGCTGTAACAGCAAGCAAAAATATAAAAAAAGAACTATTAAAGTTACCGTTTTTTAATTTTTACCGACAACTTCCTCTACAGCTATTGGCACAAATTTTGTACAGTTCGACACGCAATCAGAATCTTTTAATTTTCCAGTCTTGTACAACTGGCACTGAACACAGTCTTTGAACTCTTCACATCTATCGGAGCATGTCTGTGAAAATAGGTATTGGCTAACTGTTAACTAAAATATCAGAATATACAGATTTGTAGAAAGAGTTTTTGTGTAACCACACAGCGATATCATTGTCTTTCAACGTCCACTAATAAAGCGAATAAAAATACCGAATTATAGTGTATGAAAACATAACACAGCCCCACAAAAAAATTGAAATTATTTTCTCCGATATCTGAGGAGGTGCACTTTATGTTTTTGGGGTTGCTGAATCCGAATCCGGGGTCCGTTTAACCCCATCACGTCAGGGTCAAGGGCATCTGAAGGTCAAATTACGGAATGACTATTACAAAATCTGGAAAAATTTATATATGTTTTCGGGGTCGCTAAATCTGAATCTAGGGTTCTCTTGACCTTGAAGTGTCGGAATCAAGGTCAAATAAAGGTCAAAACCCTAAAATTTGATGATATGATATTTTTGACCCTGGATTCCGAAAGAGCAGAAAATTTTACATCCGAATACGTATTTACCACAAACATAACAGAAATGATATGGGGTTTTTAGGTTGTCATGCTCATGTCTATGGGTTCTACTACTTGTAGCTTTATACTCTGGTGAGGCCAAGGTAGCCACCTCAACAGAGCCGCGGTCACTGGATGACGACGCCTGCGGGCCCGCTTTCCCACCCTGACTAGCCGCCGATACTGGGGTTCCATCCCCCTGCATCGTAAATTTCTCCGTTGTGTTTGCCATGACGGCATACGCGTCCTGTTCCAGGGACTTTGCCGGATAGCGGGACAACTCCGTTGCCCGCCGTCACCACGGTGAGGTGCCCTGGATGCAAACACACAGATGAAATTTTTCACTCTTTCATAATCCGGAGTAAGAAAATATTATATCGTTATATTACGACGTGATTGGCTCAAATGAATACCAGAATCGTGATCAACGACCCGAAAAATATCAACTCATCAAAGACCCAAGATCTCAATTTACAGCCAAAAGCTGGAAAATGGATTTGATTTTGGATGACCATCACGTGACCTACAAAGGTCTGTTCTAAAAAAAAAGTCAATACATATTCGGACGTAAAATTTTCTGCTCTTCAAGAATCCGGGGTCAAAATGATCATATCATCAAATTTTAGGGTTTTGACCTTTATTTGACCTTGATTATGACACTTCAAGGTCAAGAGAACCCCAGATTCAGATTTAGCGACCCCGAAAACATATATATAAATTTTTCAAAATTTTTTAATAGTCATTCCGCAATTTGACCTTCAGATGCCCTTGACCCTGACGTGATGGGGTTAAACGGACCCCGGATTCGGATTCAGCAACCCCAAAAACATAAAGTGCACCGCCTCAGATATCGGAGAAAATAATTTCAATTTTTTTTTGTGGGGCTGTGTAATTTTTACATACTTTTCAAGGTTATACTTCTCTGGAAGAATTATTTTTAGACAGTACAAAAATGGAGGAGAAAAGAATTTAAATCAGGTGATAAAATAGCTCATTTTTTTCTATATACAGATCGTTTTATAAATCGAGACTTTTCTTTTAACTTGATATAGAGCTCTATAAAATTATCAAGTTTTTGATGTTATTTCAAAATGTCAAAAATAACAGAAAAGCCACATGAAATAATACGTATAATAACAATTAAAAATACAACAAAAAATATAGAAATTAGTTGCATTGTCATGTTATTTGTGTTTGACGTGATGTCTTCTAAAAGTAGTGGTAAGTTTTAAACAATAAACTGCGTAACTTCAATGTTTAAAATGACCCATATTTATAGGAGTGATGGATTAATTGATATATAGATGTGGGAAAAGTTCGTGACATTTTTCCCGATAGATGGCGTCAATGAAAATAACTCACGAACCATTGATCGCTACGACAGTAATAAACGCTCGTTGGAAAGGTTAAAGGTTACACTTCGATTGTTACTTTGGGGGAATAAACACTGAAATTGGTGCAGTACCTGGAAAGTTGTGTGTTGAAAATGGAGAAAATTAATAAATAAAAACTGCGTATATTTTGCAGTAGGTATTATTACTAATATGTGACATGAATGTTGTCCAGACTTGTGAAAAAATTTGTGTACAGTGAAGGTACTTTATCAAATTCTGCTGTGCAGAAATGGTTCGTTCATTTGGTAATTTTGATGTAAAAGATAGGGTACGCTTTGGTCGTCTAATCAGTGAAAAAGCTATTAAAATTCTTGGAAAAAGTCCTGCAAAATAAATATATCAACAGTGTCAATATCGGTATCGACCACAAAATTGTTTTGAACCATTTAACAAAGCTCGCTACAGAAAGTAGTTCGTTGTATGGGTTTCTCATGAGTTGAATGCAAAAAACATGTTAGACCGAATTAACATCTGCGATCCGTTGCTGAAACACAATAAAATCGAGCCATTTTTGAAACGTGTCATAACCGGTGATGAAAAATGGTCATGTACAACAATCGGTAGCATACAAGATCATGGAGAAGGGATGGTGAGCCAACACAAGCGTTCGCAAAGGCAGGATTGATATCAAAAAGGTGATGCTGCGTGTAGTTGTATCGTCTACCAGATGTGATCAACTGAGAGAATACGCCAAACAGTTATAAGAAAACGGCCCGAATTGAATAATTGGAAATGTGTTGAAAATTGCGAGAGCTTGATAGGGAAGTTTTGATGTATCCACCGTATAGTCCAGACATAAGCACCCGCTGACTATCACTTGTTCCGGTCTCTGTAGAACTCTTTCAATGGAATTAAGCTGACTTCAGGAGAAGCCTGTGAAAACCACCTGATCCAATTTTTCGACGAGAAACCACAGAAGTTCTTCATTAATGGCATCATGGTTCTACCCGAGAGATGACAAAACTTGTCGAATAATGAAGCGTATTTGATCTAAATAAATTAATTTTCACACTATAAGAAAACTAGTTGATTTTACCAAAAACAGCAACTTCTTTAGGCAGGTCTGAACTTATCTAAATAAAAAGATTAGTTTTATATTTTCTATGAATTTTCAGGAAAATGTTATTTGGAAAATATTCTTACTTTCTTCTGTTCCATGCCTTGTTAAAAAGGAAACTCCAACTTAGAGAACACCCTTTACACAAATTTTCTTCGAAATATTTAACAAGTATCTGAAATCTTTTGAGGTAATTCTAAAGAGAAGTCCAAGAAATAATTCCAGGATAACGGGAAAAAGTCGATGATTCAACGGATCAAATTTTAAATAGTACAGTGTTAAAATATAATCATTAGTAAAATTTACATTCGGCCTATTGAATAATAACATGCCGCCCTCTCCTGTACATGCCTCCGACTTCTGGGCTAATCCTTGCGATTAGAATGAGGGAAAGAGAGAGATATTATTATATTATTATTTAGTTATCAACATAAACAGAAAAAAATTGAAGGAATTTCAATCTGGTGAAAGAGACAGACACTTTTTCATTTTCTTTAAAATCAGTGACAAAAAGATAGAATCTATCGAAGTAATCGTAAATGTATGATACCTACCAAAAAATAATTATTAAGAGATAGGAAAGTTTATAATTAAAAAGATAAAATTTTATTGAAATACACATAACAGTACAAAGTTAAAATTCAATCATTAGTAAACTCTAGTTATCAACAATAACTTAAAAACCTGTGTTGTTTTAAATCTACAAAAACTACATTGCACAATTCTAAGCAAAATAATTTTGCTACAGATGTTTCCTAGCAATCAGTACCTAAACAAATATTCTGGAACTAAAAAAACGAAATAGGGAATAAGTGTTCTAATTACAAATTAACAAGTTATAATAATAAATATATTTATTTACAAATAAGTTAATATATATTAATTTAAGTAAGTAGCTGTTTTACATTGATGAATAAATTGACGAAGTGCTTCATGAATTAATTCACGAATTTATTGGTAAACAGTGTGGTTTTACACTGCTACAGACTTTGGCAAGTTTTTTGACGTATGAATCAGTTCTACCAACGAATCAAAGAAGCAAATACATTTCAAAAATGTCACCTTGCCACTCATAATTGTAGTGATACAACAGCGGTACCGTTCTGACACATATTATATAAATATTAGTTTTTGTAAGTAACAAATCACTAAAAACAATGCAAAACTAGCACGACGCCACACAATTATTTACATAGTCCAATAACATAACCTCATTACTGATCTAAGGCTGGAAATCTGTTGGGTTGGTACTTGTCAACTTCACGAAGAAATTGACGAAAATTAGAACATGCTCTAATTCGTCAAGAACTTGATGAATAAATTCATGAAGTTATTTGACAGCAGATTCGGTGCATTACACTTGTCCAATTTCTTGATAAAGCGACTTCATGAGTTAATTGATCAATAAATTGTCAATGTAAAACAGCTATAAGTATGTATGCACATTAGTGTGGTCCAAAAAAAAATCGAATATTTTATTTTCGTGACTTTTGTGAAAGTATGTTAGTTTATCATGTTTTAAGAGCCCCCTCAAAAAATCAGCTCTAAAAAAATTTTTTTAGAGGTCGCTCAAGATTTTTAAAAATTTCCAAAATCGCCAAAAGTTGATTTTTTTTCTAGTTATTTTATCATTTTCTAGGTTGAAAACTCGATTCTGAAAATTTCAAATCGATATTTTAATTTCTAAAGGTCACTCATTGTTGGGATTTCTTAGTTAAAAAACAAAAGTGCGTGGCACCGTTTGTGGTTCGTGTGTGGACAAACAGATGGCGCGAGGTGTGCATAAGTGTGTGAAAAGGGAGAACGAAGATGAAAAAAGGAGTGTGTTACAGTCCACTATAGAGTACATATGTATTTTGCAAAAAGTTGTAAAGTAAAAAATAAAGCATTATACCAGCCCAATTTTCAAGTGTCATTAATTTCAAAACACTCATAATTATTTTAACTTTAAAAGTAGTGTACCTAAAATGTTTTCGAGCGACCTGTAAAAATAAATGTCAACAAACTAATATTTTTTTTATTGAATTTGATGAACAAAAGAATAGAAATAAATCACGACACTTTACTATCGCACTGTGAGTATCAAATATTTATAATTTTTTAATTTTTTAAAATTTAAGTGTCTCGTGATTTATTTCTATTCTTTTGTTCATCAAATTCAATAAAAAAAAATATTAATTC
Organism: Anoplophora glabripennis; assembly: GCF_000390285.2. Lineage (NCBI taxonomy): Eukaryota > Metazoa > Arthropoda > Insecta > Coleoptera > Cerambycidae > Anoplophora > Anoplophora glabripennis. The sequence continues at coordinate 251,119 of NW_019416655.1, forward strand.
GTTGATATTTATTTTTAGAGGTCTATCTCTTATCACTACTTTGAACGATAAAATAATTATGAGTAACCTTTAGAAATTAAAATATCGATTTGAAATTTTTAGAATTTGAACCTAGAAAATGATAAAATAATGAGAAAAAAAATTTTTTAAAAAATTCAATTTTTGACGATTTTGGAAATTTTTAAAAATCTTGAGCAACCTTTTTGAGCTGATTTTTTGAGGGGGCTCTTAAAACATGATAAGCTAACATATTTTCACAAGGGACACGAAAAAAAAATATTCGTTTTTTTCTTTGGTCCCTAATGCACACAATCTAATTTTCCAAATTTCTTGACAAATCTGTAACCATTAAAAGAAAGTAAGTACTTTATTTGCATGTAATAATTTATCTCGTTCCAATAAACTTTACAAAACATAGATTAAAATTAGATTTTTACTGTAAAAAAATGCATATTTTAATGATAACCTTTTCCTGAGTAAGTAGGATTTTTGTACGTCGACGTGGCTTGCTTGTAAATCGGATTCTCTCCCTAAAAAAATTAATTATTTGAAATTACTACTTCAATTAGTTTAGGTGAGATATAACCTACAAAGTATATGTCACATCTTCAATGCCACCGCTTGTCAATACCTACTTGTACAAAGCATTACTACTGGCAGAGTGACCTATAACCTGTAGGTACTATGAAAGTATGACTTGTTTCACACTAGGTAAAATAAACTTTTTTTTCTAACGATATTGTGGGCTATGTGCTTCATCCGTCATTGAATTACACACCCAATACCTAATAATTTCGAATCCATTGTACAGCATAGACGAGGCGACTGACTAACAATTTAATTATTTGGGTGTCTATGTGTGATAAACCCATAGACACCCCCAAAATATATCTCATCATTTCTACTCAATGCCTACTGGCATAAAGACTGCTCTATACCTACAGCATAGTGATAAGAACTAATAAGTTCGAAACGGGCGTTATTTAGTGATATTGCTGTCGAATAATCTTAGTCGTTTACTAGAGATTGGAAGTGTAGTTCAATGCTGGACGGAGCGTATTCAAAATTCTCTTTAATACAATTGAGAAAAAACTGGTTTTCATATACTTTTTCGATTTAAAAAATCAATAAACACTCACAGTATCCCACTTGGCCATCATCTTCTCCTTTTCAAATCTGGCAAATTCCCTCTTATCGTGTATGGTGGTAAATACCTTCCAAAGAAGCAACATCGCCATACCAATAAGAACCACGGCAGCTATCACACCCAAAATAACGATTGGTAATTGAAGCTAAAAGCAACACTGTGAGGAAAACTTATTAGAAAATATAGGGTAAAATTACGGTCTCAGGGCACTCCCTTTCTTCTTGCACCCTAATTTGTAACTTCTTTTTATCATCATAATAATAAACGTAGGTGTAATGACAGCCTTCTTCGTCTATATAGGGGCACTGTATCTCACCTCCTTCTTCATCAGCTAGAAAATGTTAATTATAAAGGATTGTACTCACTTAAAAAAAAAATGTTTACCAATTGCCTTTTTCACGGGTATGAGAGTTAACGTCGTGCAGTTTGCAGCGCAATCCGCCTCATTTAGTGGGCCTGTTTTGTACTGTCGGCATTGCACGCAGTCTCTAAACTCGTCACATCTATCCTTGCAGTTCTAAGAGAGAATACTGGTGGAATATATAAAAATTGTTTCGAATTTTGAAAGCTTAGAAGAATATTAGTGCTGAATTAGTTGAAAATCACACATAAGTGTTTTTATAAAAACACTGCTTATTTGCTCATAACAGGTGGTTATGAAATCGCTTGTTAAAATATTATATAGTTCATTGTGTAACGAGTGGGGAAAAGTTGCCAATAGCGCCACGCGGACGCAGTTGACGCACGAGCGAAGCGAGTGCAGAAAGCGCCCAAGTGGCGCTATGGCAACTTTTCCGAACGAGTTACACATACTATTTTCTATCACAAGTGCGAGTCGTTATGGGACCTATAGCATAGGGGGTTAGGTGCACGGAAAGTGCACTGTGTTGTACTATCTAGCACTTTCCGTGCACCTAACCCCCTACACTATAGGTCCCATAGCGAGCGCCAGTGATAAAAACGTATTAATATCACCGTTATTAAACACTTCATAAGAAAGTTCCTGGATTAGTCGATACTTCCACTAAGCAACTGGTTATGTATCCTTAAACTCATTGGACATATTGCACACACCAAAACCGTAATTGGATTACGAATTACGCTTATAATAACCAAGAAATGTTAATGTTTAAATTCGCTAAAGCGCTGACAGCATCTATGATAAATGATATTCAGTACTAAATAAATTAAATCATTGCAAAAGACTTAATAAAAACGCTATTATACAGGGTGTCCCATAAGCACATGATCAAAAAGGTACTGCGGCATTATTTGACTCAAAAGAAGACGATTTGACCTAACTTCCATTAAGAAAAAAAATTGCTGTGGACTTATTCCTAAGTAAGACTCATGTTTTAATGAAGCAATCGCGTCCATCCGCCTTGGGCAACTGGTAAATTCTTGAGTGTCTTGGTACAAGAATTTCCAGAACTTTTTTATTGGTAGCTGGAGTCAATTCATTTTTTTTATTGATGCATCAGCCCTTTTTCGAGATTTCCGTGCTCTTGGTAAAATCTTGTAGCATTCATAGTTTTTACGCAAAAAAATATTTTCTGTTTCGTTGTGACAACAATTTTAGACGTATCGCAGTAAATCTGCCCTTTCACAAAAATCGGCATTCTCTAATAGTTATGCCAGTTCTTTTACCTAGGAATCAATATTGAAAGTAAAATGGTCACAATTTTAAAGTCTGTCATGATGCGACAGATTGAATATCATTTTATATCATTAGATTTATTTTTTGTTAACGCGCAAAAAGTGTAAAAACGTACTTAGGAAAGACATAATTCTCTTTATTGAAACTGGATGATAGTTACAAAGATACGATAGATGAATTATAAGACATGTTCGATATGCTCGCCATTTTCATGGATGCATAACTGGATCCTTCGATTAAAATTAAATTGAGCTCTCCTCAACATTTCTGGATCATTTTGTATTACGTCCTCCTCGTTTTGAATCCTCCGTAATAATTATTCCTGGGATTCCACAGGCGTAAACTATATTCTTTAAGGATCCCCACAGAAAAAAATCTAATGGCGTTAAGTCGGGGGACCTGGGGGGCCATTCGACAGGAATATCTCTCCCACGTCTTCCGATCCACTTGTGTGGAAAAGTATTATTTAAATATGCAGTTCTAAAGTGCAGAGGAGCACCATCGTGCATGAACCACATCTGAGCACGAAGATGGAGAGACATCTTCCATTAGAACCGGAAAAGTATTAGTTAAAAAATTGAGATAATTTTTGCCATTCAAGCGGTGCGGTATGAAATAAGGACCCAGAAGGATGTCACCGATGATCCCGGAATAAACATTTATTCGAAATTCCACCTGAAAATTGTTAATACGCCTCGCATGAGGCTTTTCTTCTGCGTAATGGTGGAAATTACGTGGATTAAAGACACCATTTCTGGTAAAACCAGCTTCATCAGTGAATAAAATTCTGTTGGTGTTTGGGTCACGTGCCCGCGCTCCTTTGGCACGAAGCGGCAAAATTGAAGTCTCTCAAAATCGTGTAGTAAAATCCCCTGAATTGACATCGCATGATAAGGATGGAGGAGCTGCTGTCTTATGATTCGATTAATTGTACTTTTTGGTACGCCAAATTCCACTGCCAGACGGAAAGTACTGATATTTAGATCTTCAGCGACCCTATTTAAAATGTCTTCCTTAACGGCTGCATTTCGAACTTGAGGACGACCCACACTGTCAACGGTTCGAACACCAAATTGACCCAGTCTCCCGCAAACTCCTTTCAATCCGTGCAAATGTCCGGTAATCTGGAACCCGTCGATTTGGGTATCGCGCCGCGTAGACGCGTACCTACACTCCCACGCAAGTTGTCTTCGCAAAACCCTAAGACTCTGACCATGTCGGTCATCTCTTCGTTAGAAAACGCCATTCGAAACGAATGTGTTGAACTGTCCGACCAACGTCAAAAGTTTGACAATTGATTTATTATAAAATGACATCATTGCTTACTACGATAGTAGAGATTGTAGTGAGTAGTTGTTGTACTTGAGTAGTAGTAATAATGAAAAACTATGAATGCTACAAGATTTTACCAAGACCACGAAAATCTCGAAAAAGGACTGATGCATCAATAAAAATAAAATGAATTGATTCCAGCTACCAATAAAAAAGTTCTGGTAATTCTTGTACCGAGACACTCACGAATTTATCACTTGCCCCAGGCGGATGGATGCGGTTGCTCCAGCAAAATATGAGTCTTACTTAGGAACAAGTCCTCAGCAAGTTTTATTAAAATCCATAGTAAAATTCTCAAGATACTACAAAAAACATAATTTTTTTCAAGAACTTTGACAATCAATAGCAGAGTAGCCAGACATTTTTTCTTAATGGAAGTTAGGTCAGATCGTCTTCTTTTGAGCCAAAGAATGTCGCAGTACCTTTTTGATCATGTGCTTATGGGACACCCTGTATATAGTAGTGGATTAAGAACGCTGCACAAAACACAAAAACCCCTTAGTAAAAATTAAAACTCATTGCAGACTTACGGGACATTTCTCACAAAACTTGCCAGTATACCGTCCCTCTTTGACATAGTCACAAACACATTGACCGCATACGCATTCTCCATGTCCAGAACAAGTAATGTTACTGTCTGGAGGGTAGCAGTTGTCTTTGGATTTTCGGCAGGCGCAGTTGGGACCTGTCCATTCGGGAGTGCAAAGGCACTTACCACAATCACATTTTCCATGGTCACTACAAAGCTTGCCGTCGAGTCGTTCACATGAGAAATTGTTACACTCGCAGTAGGTACCATAAATTAACTAAAAACCGATTTTTTTATTGGTATATTGTTACAGTTTTTATATGTAAAAATAATATAAAGGACGTTTACATGATTTAAACTGACTTGAAAGAAATTATTACACAACTGTTTGTTCAAGTATTTGAAATATTAATCTGGAAAATTTTTCACGGTGAAACTATATAAATTTTTATGTTTGTAGAAAAGAATTACATTCTTTAGATGTCTGCTTACTTAAAAATCCTATAATTTAAATATTTTTTTGCAGCGAATCCAGTGAATACCAAACTTTTTTCAGAAAAAGATCCCTGTAAAAACCGCCTACCTCGTCATTGTCGCGTTTTACACATTCACAAACTCCACAATTGCACTGCCCTTTCCCGGAACATTCAGGGCCAGTAGGGTTTTTGGGATCAATACAGTTCGTCCTGGTAACGTTATGACCGTCTTCTTTGGAGGTGCATTCACATGTACGTCCAAAAGCACCAGGTATACATTCACAAATACCACACTTGTATGTACCACGATGCGAACAAAACGGAGAATTTTCTTGATAAAACTAAAAAGAATCAATTTGAAATAAAAAGCGATTCATTCCAGAACTAATATACCTTGTGTCCTGGTTTTTCGCAGTCACATTCACACAACATCTGCAAGTCGATAGTTAAACTTTCATCTATACCGACTGGGTAAATTCTGATTGTTTGGAAATGGTCAGCGCGGTTTTTGGGACACTTGAGCACTTCAATGTCAATTTCAAAAAGGATGAGATCTCCAACCTAAAAAAAAACAACTCGGATACAAAAACTAAATTAAAAATCATTTTCCTACCTTTATATTCGCACATTTGTTGGTATTCACCAAAGCACCAGTGGAGTCCAAACACCGACTGTGGAATTTAAGGCTGACAGCACTTGAAGCATTGTGTTTCATTTCGACGGTTGAAGAGATCTGTTGATACTGCTCCTTTATGAGTTGTACGATATTGGAACTGTCACTTTTCAGTTCACCAACAGATGCCCCTTCTATGCTCTTAGCTAGCTGCTTATAAATACCAATAGTGCTTCTGTTAACGGCAAAGATTACGTTGATATAATTCCTTTGTACACTGAGATTTATCTGTCCGATGGAAGGGTAGTCTTGGTAAGATGACTGAGTATAGAAACCTTCGTGCGATAAGTGACAATTGCCATCATTGGGCTTAACTATACCACCCAGCTAAAAAAAGTCGTACATATGTCATTAAAAGTTTATAAAACTCATTTTATGCCATGCTTCTACCTTTCCATCTCCGGCAAAATGAAAACCAGCGTCTGTAGAAAATACGAGTAGTCTTCTGGCCTTATCTCTCCAACCTATTTGATTCTTACACACGATAGCTTGCATAATAGCATCAAAACCTCCTTCTGGAGTGTCTAGATTTCCAGAAATGTTAGCTTGCTTCACCATGTGCTATTGACAAAAATTAGGAACTCTGATACTGCAGTAAAGCAATTTAAAATGTTTTATAACCATTTTTAATATTCTAAGTGTTTGGCATCTCAGTCATTAGCATAAAACATTTTAAAAAATCATATACTAAAGAACACCATATTGACGTTAGTGAAAAAATAGGAAAATGTGAAATGATCTTTGTTAGAACAATTAGAAATACTCATGCGTTATTATATGTACAGAGGACTAAAGCTGTGAAGAAATTATTATTAACATACATTATATATACATTAACATTCTATATACATTTAAAAAATCAAATATAATAATAATAATAATAAACTTCCCTAATGAACTGTGGAAGAAATAGGTGCACCAAAGCAAAAGAAATTTTTATATAAGATATACAAGTGTTGCAGGCATTTAACATAATAACAAATTAAAACAAATTAAGTTCAAATTAATTATTATTACCATTGATTTTATAAACTGAGCTATCAGATAAGTCAAAGGGCTGATGCTTGTCCACAAATTTTAACATTTGTAGGCCGTCAGGATCCAGAGGCATTGCGATCAGCGCTTTCAAATTTAACAAATTACGTATTTATCTTGCTGTTTATTATCTATAATACTTTTATTGCACTATTATAATATTATAAATCTGACGACATTGATCGCGTTGCCTCAAGGCAGCAGACGGCCCCTGTGGACAATGTCCACAATTAGACAGACCCTCTTGTCCTGTATATCTAATATTATTACTATCAAATACGATCTAAGACGTCATATTTGAGAACTATAACGTAAGAGTTATAAATCCTAAGTCTGCTACAAATTTTTATAAGGTACCAACTCTAATGGTACTAGACATTTTTGTATTCGAAGTGTACGTCATTCTCATCTCTTAACATAATCAATCGCAATTTTTGTTGTATTAAATATTAATTTTGCAAAGAAAAGTGCATGTTTTTCATGCAGAAGTGTAAATTGTTTGGGCAAAGGTTCAAAATTGCCAATATAGGCCAACCAATAGAGATTTTTTGGCACACTTAAATATTACAGCAAATTTCATGTATTAGCTTTTGAAAAATACTTAATAAATTAAAACCCAAGTGATTTCCCCAGAAAAGTCGTGAAGAATTTTTTTTAAATACCTAATAACTGCAAAAAAAATATATTTTTTTGTTTTTTTTATAATATCTCGAAAAATAATGATGAAATTGCTTACTCTCAATAGGACTTTTGTAGAGAATAAAAAAACAATAAAATGGTTTTTTGTGCGACCCGATCGGATCATTCGGAGAAAATCCGGAAAAACCTCTAAAATAGACCTTTTTTCAAAGATTCATAACTCCGTCACATTTGAAGTTGAAAAAACAATCTTGCGGAAAATGACAGATAATAATATGTAGTTTAATCGTGCGCAAGATGGTTTCTGTTCGATGCATAGTTTTTGCACAATTGCATTATAAACAAATTAGGGTCTTTCTTTGCACACCGTGGCGATTTATCAAAAATGGTCCGATTTAAATTCTGAAAACGGCATCTGAAAGTAGACGACAAAATCTCCAATTTGTACATCTCGGATTTTCGCCTGGGTGATGCGAAATATGCTAAAAATGTCGTTGAAAGTCACTCAAAACGATCGAAAGTACCCACAAGCCAGAGACGGGTAGCGGTAATGGGGGAAGCAGCGAGCGAGCGGAGGTCCAAATTATTTTTTTGGACGCTCTGTATCTCAAGAACTAGGCCGTTGCAGACCCATGGTCATATGAACTATTTGTCTTACAATTAGTCAAAGATTCAGCCGTTAAAGGTTGTGTAAGTACTTAATAAACATCCTGTATACTCAAGTACGTGGTAGCTACTCGTGGTACTCTGAACATAGGTTGGAACTATCTTAAAAAAATTCCTATCCACGATATTATTGTAAAATTGTCTAAAGGAACATAATACAAGACAACTCTCGTCTCGTGAGTCAAAAAATTTTATTAGCTAACTTTTCTATTTAAACAAATAAGTGAGGAAAACAGTTTTTTCACTTTGCAGGAAAAACCATCAATTTTAGCGAAAAGTGA